>NC_052335.1:16234489-16449489 GCF_016432855.1 Salvelinus namaycush | reverse complement strand
GCAAATATTACTTTCTGAGTTTATGAGTTTCTGTTAATGTGCTTCTTCTCTATCACTATGTTCCCTCCCTGCTGTAGACTCTAGTGCACCTGCACCGACAACACAACAAAGTACTACAGCTGACCTCACAACACAACTGACCACAGTTACCAGTAAGTGTACGCTAATATATTTTAGTTCAGAACAAAGTTGCATTAACGTGTCACTATCTGTCACAACAGAACTGACACTAGTGACCAGTAGACTAAGTGTATTTAAAGGCTGATAAAAAATTCTTACTGAACATAGTAGGAGTTTATATTAATCTGTTTCTTCTTCAATCTATAACTGTGTTGCTTATCAAATCAAATCAAATTTATTTATATAGCCCTTCTTACATCAGCTGATATCTCAAAGTGCTGTACAGAAACCCAGCCTAAAACCCCAAACAGCAAGCAATGCAGGTGTAGAAGCACGGTGGCTAGGAAAAACTCCCTAGAAAGGCCAAAACCTAGGAAGAAACCTAGAGAGGAACCAGGCTATGAGGGGTGGCCAGTCCTCTTCTGGCTGTGCCGGGTGGAGATTATAACAGAACATGGCCAAGATGTTCAAATGTTCATAAATGACCAGCAGGGTCAAATAATAATAATCACAGTAGTTGTCGAGGGTACAGCAAGTCAGCACCTCAGGAGTAAATGTCAGTTGGCTTTTCATAACCGATCATTAAGAGTATCTCTACCGCTCCTGCGGTCTCTAGAGAGTTGAAAACAGCAGGTCTGGGACAGGTAGCACGTCCGGTGAACAGATCAGGGTTCCATAGCCGCAGGCAGAACAGTTGAAACTGGAGCAGCAGCACGGCCAGATGGACTGGGGACAGCAAGGAGTCATCATGCCAGGTAGTCCTGAGGCATGGTCCTAGGGCTCAGGTCCTCCGAGAGAGAGAAAGAAAGAGAGAAAGAGAGAATTAGAGAGAGCATACTTAAATTCACACAGGACACCGGATAAGACAGGAGAAGTACTCCAGATATAACAGACTGACCCTAGCCCCCCGACACATAAACTACTGCAGCATAAATACTGGAGGCTGAGACAGGAGGGGTCAGGAGACACTGTGGCCCCATCCGATGATACCCCCGGACAGAGCCAAACAGGAAGGATATAACCCCACCCACTTTGCCAAAGCACAGCCCCCACACCACTAGAGGGATATCTTCAACCACCAACTTACCATCCTGAAACAAGGCCGAGTATAGCCCACAAAGATCTCCGCCACGGCACAACCCAAGGGGGGGCGCCAACCCAGACAGGAAAATCACGTCAGTGACTCAACTCACTCAAGTGACGCACCCCTCCTAGGGACGGCATGAAAGAGCACCAGTAAGCCAGTGACTCAGCCCCTGTAATAGGGTTAGAGGCAGAGAATCCCAGTGGAGAGAGGGGAACCGGCCAGGCAGAGACAGCAAGGGCGGTTCGTTGCTCCAGAGCCTTTCCGTTCACCTTCACACTCCTGAGCCAGACTACACTCAATCATATGACCCACTGAAGAGATGAGTCTTCAGTAAAGACTTAAAAGTTGAGACCGAGTCTGCGTCTCTCACATGGGTAGGCAGACCATTCCATAAAAATGGAGATCTATAGGAGAAAGCCCTGCCTCCAGCTGTTTGCTTAGAAATTCTAGGGACAATTAGGAGGCCTGCGTCTAGTGACCATAGCGTACGTGTAGGTATGTACGGCAGGACCAAATCGGAAAGATAGGTAGGAGCAAGCCCATGTAATGCTTTGTAGGTTAGCAGTAAAACCTTGAAATCAGCCCTTGCCTTAACAGGAAGCCAGTGTAGGGAGGCTAGCACTGGAGTAATATGATCAAATTTTTTGGTTCTAGTCAGGATTCTAGCAGCCGTATTTAGCACTAACTGAAGTTTATTTAGTGCTTTATCCGGGTAGCCGGAAAGTAGAGCATAGCAGTAGTCTAACCTAGAAGTAACAAAAGCATGGATTAATATAACTGACTACAGTGACCAGGCTAAGTGCTTTTGAAGGCTAGCAAATATTACTTTCTGAGTTTATGAGTTTCTGTTAATCTGCTTCTTCTCTATCACTATGTTCCCTCCCTGCTGTAGACTCTAGTGCACCTGCACCCACAACACAACAAAGTACTACAGCTGACCTCACAACACAACTGACCACAGTTACCAGTAAGTGTACGCTAATATATTTTAGTTCAGAACAAAGTTGCATTAACGTGTCACTATCTGTCACAACAGAACTGACACTAGTGACCAGTTAACTAAGAGCTTCTAAAGGCTGGTAAAAACAATTCTAAACATAGTATGAGTTTATATTAATCTGTTTCTTCTTCAATCTATCACTGTGTTGCTTATCTCTTGGTAGACTTTACTACACCTGCAGCCACAGCAAAACAGACCACTACAGTTGACCCCACAACACAATTTACCAAAGTTACCTGGAAATACAGTCATTAACTGCTGAAAGTAATTTATTCTGAATCTCAGTTCCTCACACATTTGTCACAATCTTTGTTTCTCTCTTGTTAAGACTCTACGACACCTGAGGTCAGCACTACAGAACAAATGACCAAAGTTACCAGTAAGTTTCATCAAGTTCTGGAGAACAAAACTTGTCTGAAGCAAAGTTCACCACCAAAAGATCTGACATTCAATCACCATGTTTCTTCCCTTCTGTAGACTCTACAACAACTGCACCCACAACAGGACAAAGTACTACAGCTGACCTCACAACACAACTGACCACAGTTACCAGTATGACGGCTAACATATTTTATTTCAAAACAAAATGGCATTTTTGTTGTCACTATTTGTCACAACAGAACTGACCACATTGACCAGGCTAAGTGCATCTGAAGGCTATCAAATAGTACTTTCTGAGTCATTATGAGTTTCTGTTAATCTGCTTCTTTAGTTTATCACTATGTTACTTCTCTCTTGGTAGACTCTACTACACCTGCAGCTACAATAAAACAGATCAATACAGCTGACCCCACAACACAACCGACCACAGATACTAGTAAGTGTCATGAACTTCTGTATAACAAAACCTGTCTAAAGCGGACTCCATCAAACAGACCTAACAATCTATGTTACTTCTCTGCTGTAGACTCTACTGCACCCACAAATACATGAACCACTGAATCAACACCAGCATTAAGTACAAAAACAACACCACCAACTATGATAATACCACCACCAACAACAATTGCAAAACCTGCTGGTGTGTGTAAGAATAGAGGATGTTTCTGAACACTTCTAAATGAATCCTGACCACATTCACCAGTAGGTGAACCATAGTTCACCAAACAGATCTAACAATGTAACAGTCTGCCACTACTGTATATTACCGCTTTGCTGGAGCCTCTGCAACACCTAAGCCCACAACAGAACAGAGAACAACCTCCACAGGTAGCACAGGTGTTGTTCTGTGATTCACCTACAGTTTTGTACTGTAGCTTTCACTTACTACTACGCCACATGTCTCTCCCAACAGGAACTACAGTAACTACTGAACCAACACCAGCAACTACAAAAACGACACCACCACCACCACCACCAACAACAACAACAACAGCACCAGCACCAACAACAACAACAACAACACCACCACCACCGACAACAACAACAATACCACCACCAACACCACCAGCACCAACAACAACAGCACCAGCACCAACAACAACAACAACACCACCACCACCGACAACAACAACAATACCACCACCAACACCACCAGCACCAACAACAACAGCACCAGCACCAACAACAACAACAACAACACCACCACCACCGACAACAACAACAATACCACCGCCAACACCACCAGCACCAACAACAACAGCACCAGCACCAACAACAACAACACCACCACCAACTGCAAAACCAACTGGTATGTGTAAGAATAGAAGATGTTTCTGAACACTGCAAAATGAATCCTGATTATGCCATGATAATGAAAAATCATGAATCAATCATGAATATTGACGGGTGAGAAGGTTACAGTGGCTACAACAAAACATGTTAACCTCTCAGCATGAGCAATAGCATTTTGGGGGGTATGATCTTTGTGCCTCTGTTAATTTCTCAGTCATCATTATTCACGATTCATTCACGATTATCCATAATCATGGTAGCATCCACATGAATGTAGAAGTGTTCAGAGACATCTTCTATTCTTACTTACAATAAAAGGGTCTCCAAAATGACACAATGCATTATTCACCATTCAGTTCCTATAGGGAAAAATATCATCTGAAACACAAACAAAACATTATGCAAATGCATTCAATGAGTTTGTTCGAGTCACAAGCTTGATTTAGTCATTGAGTGCAAGGAATATGGGAACAAATACTACACTTGTGACTACTTTACTACACTATAAGTACATTTTTTCAAATACTTATGACTTTCTCAAATGTGGGGACTAGATACATAAAGTGCTTTAATTTCTTTATTTTTTAAATATATTTATTTTATTTTTAAAAAATACCCCATTTTCTCCCCAATTTCATGGTATCAGTCAGTTCAGTTCAGTCAGTCTCATCACGGCAACTCCCGTACGGACTCGTGAGAGGCGAAGGTCAAGAGCTGTGCGTCCTCCGAAACACAACCCAACCAAGCCGTACTGCCTCTTGACACAATGCCCACTTAACCCGGAAGCCAGCCGCACCAATGTGTCGGAGGAAACACCGTACACCTGGCGACCGTGTCAGCGTGCACTGTGCCCGGCCAGCCACAGAAGTCGCTAGTGCGCGATGGGGCAAGGACATCCCTGCCGGCCAAACCTTCCCCTAACCTGACGACGCTGGGACAATTGTGCGCCACCCCATGGGTCTCCTGGTCGCGGCCGGCTGTGACAGAGCCTGGACTCGAACCCAAAATCTCTAGTGGCACAGCAAGCACTGCCTTAGACCACTGCGCCACTCGGGAGGCCCTGTGCTTTCATTTCTAAACGGTAAAACAGATATGTATGAAAATACCCTCAAATAAAAGGACACATTCTGTACTGTTGCCTCATATGAAACATTTGATTTCAATTCCAAAAGGCTGGAGTATAAAACCAAATGTAACACTTTATCTTCACTGTCCAAATACATATGGAGGGGAGTGAATAATAGGATATACAGTATAGGTAGCAACAATTCCATTCCATTTAAGCATGTTTGTCATTCTTCTTCTTTTGTTTCAGATATTCTGTTGCTGGCGATGTCCTTCAAAATGATTGGAGATTTCACTAGCGACCTAAATGATAAAAATAGTGACAAATACAAAAAGTACAAAGGCGATATTGAACCAGTTGTAAGTACATGACTCAAGCTATTGTTGGCCCAAGTAAATACTCAAATGCATTAAATAACTATTCATACAATTATCCAGCCAGGGTACATTTTCAGTGTAATGATTATGAATGCTTCGGATGTACACTATGTATACAAAAGTATGTGGACACCCCTTCAAATTAGTGGATTCGGCTATTTCAACCACACCCGTTACTGACAGGTGTATAAAACCAAGCCATGCAATCTCCATAGGAAACATTGGCAGTAGAACTAAAGAGCTCAGTGGCTTTCAACATGGCTGTTATTGTGAAGTGAAAACGTCTAGAAGCAACAACGGCTCAGCCGCGAAGTGGTAGGCCACACGAGCTCACAGAACGGGACCGCAGTGCTGAAGAGCATTGCGCGTAAAAATTGTCTGTCCTTGGTTGCAACCCTCACAACCAAGTTCCAAACTGCCTCGGGAAGCAATGTCAGCACAATAACTTTTTGTCGGGAGCTTTATGAAATGGGCTTCCATTGCCGAGCAGCCGCACACAAGCCTAAGATCACCATGCGCAATGCTAAGCATCGGCTGGAGTGGTGTAAAGCTCACCGCCATTGGACTCTGGAGCAGTGGAAATGCGTTCTCTGGAGTGATGGATCACGCTTCACCATCTGGCAGTCCGACAAACTAATCTGGGTTTGGCGGATGCCAAGAGAACGCTACCTGCCCAAATGCATAGTTCCAACTGTAAAGTTTGGTGGGGGAGGAATAATGGTCTGAGGCTGTTTTTCATGGTTCAGGCTCCTTAGCTCCAGTGAAGGGAAATCTTAACGCTACAGCGTACAATGACATTCTAGATGATTCTGTGCTTCCAACATTGTGGCAACAGTTTGGGGAAGGCCCTTTTCTGTTTCAGCCTGACAATGCCCCCGTGCACAAAGCGAGGTCCATACAGAAATGGTTTGTCGAGATCGTTGTGGAAGAACTTGACTGGCCTGAACAGAGCCCTGACCTCAACCCCATCGAACACCTTTGGGAGGAATTGGAACGCCAACTGCGAGCCAGGCCTAATTGCCCAACATCACCTCACTAATGCTCTTGTGGCTGAAAGGAATCAAGTCCCCACAGCAATGTTCCAACATCTAGTGGAAAGCCTTCCAGAAGAGTGGCTGTTGTAGCAGCAAAGGGGGGACCAACTCCATATTAATGCCCATTATTTTGAAATGAGATGTTCGACGAGCAGGTTTCCACATACTTTTGGTCATGTAGTGCATTGGAAACATTGCGATTTTGTTTTACATGATCAATATCATTATCTCACACAGATCCAGGCCCAGTATAGGAAGAACATGCCAGGGTTTATTTCAGCAACATTGACAAGTTTCAGGTAGGTATCTACTGTTGTTATGGAAGTAAGTTGTTTCCATTCAACATGTATTTATTTCTGTATTCTCTCTTTGGTTCCTGTTAACAGCCGTGGAAGTGTTATAGCCAACTTTGAGGTTAGGACCACAGCTGCAGACCCCTCTGAAATTACCAAAGCTAATGCTGGACTTGCAACATCACTTTCAGCTGATTATCAAGTTGATATGAGCTCTTTCAATATGATTTATAACAGTAAGTCCTTAAAAACGTTCTCAAATCACATTATTGCAAATTCTTATGACCCAAAAAAAAGATGCTTTAAATATCGGTCTACAAAACTGTTGACCACGAATTTCTCAATCTATTCCAAGGCAGCACGGTATTAAGTTATAAACCAACTACCATTTACTCTGGTGGCACCATGACTCTGGAGTGTGGACCACCTCCTGATACTGTAAAGATGGGCATTATTAGAAACGTTGAGTGGAAACGAAAGGGAAGAGTTTTAACATCGACTGGAAGGTTCAACATCAATACAGATGATTTTGCATCACAAAAGACAAAACTTGGTATCAAAACTGTAATTGCTGAGGATGAAGGTAAGTTGAAGAGTGCATTTTTTACGCTTATTTTTTTTATACAATTAAACTACCCTGGCAGGAAAACAGGAGTCTATAGTCTAAATATTATCAATTGTGTAATGAAAATTTTATGACCTTTTTTTAATCACTGTTACATTTTGGTTTCTATAACATTGAAAACTCAAAACCCAGAGCATACCCACCCAAAGTTAAAGAAGACAAAGGGATGATACATTTTTTCTGCCCAGATATTGTTTCTTGACTCAACAATGTCAATATTGTTTCATCCCAGGGAAATATGAATGCACTCTGAAGAGTGACGAGATCTATTTCTACCAAACGGGTCAAATTGAAATCAAAGATGCTCCCATTATTCAAACGAATACAGAAATCAATACCAAATGTGAGGTGGGGAAAGGTCAGCCATTGGAGTGTTGTGTGCAGACTCCCTATAAACTAATGTGGAAAGAAGGCGATGTAGAATTGCCCACAAGTAAGTGTTAGTTAATAATCAGACTTCCTTTTCAATATGACAAGAGACCAAATAAATTAATGCATAAACCATGTTGTTTACATTATAACAATCTGACATTTTTTTTACATGTATTATTTATAGATGAGACTCCTGATAATTGCATTAAATATAACTATAAAATTCAAAACTGTGATGGATCATCGAAAGTTGTCACATTAACATGCCAAGTGAAAGACCCAATAGGATATGAAAAGACTACAAAATTGACTATTTTCGTAGGAGGTAAGTACAGTATTTTCTGTCTTTGAATACAGTATTTGCTGTTTCAAATGTCTGAAAAAAAAAATATGTTTTCTAGCTATAATTTGCAACGATCTGGAATATGGTAGTGGCCAAGAGAAAGACACATCAGTGGCACCATGTAATAAAGGTGAGGATGGAAGAAAGACAGCGATTTGTGAAAGCACTGGACGTTGGAAACCTCAGAGTGACACTTGTGTCTTGACTGCAATCAATGAGCTACTAACCTCATCTCAGGTAATACTTTTTAATAACACCTACCATGACTGGTAAACCCTAGCAATCGTTGTCTTAACTGTATTTATAATTTGGAGCATGATTTTCTGTTGTTGTTATCCATTTGAAGGAAAACTGATTTGTATGATTTGAGAGTTTTGTAAGCAATTATGATATTTATTTATTTTCAAACATGTTTCTCTTAGATGTCCTAAATGTAAGTGTATGACATACAGTATATTTTCTAAGTATAATCATATCTTCCTCTGCAGGACTTGAAAGAGGCAACAGTTGAAGAATTTTTAACAAAACTTAATAATACCTCTGTTGATCTAAAAGAGCAAATCGTTAGTTCAAGTGCAACTATTTCGACCATTGTTGATATTCTGAGAATTGTTGCAAGTGTTTCAAAGAACATCAGCCAGTCTCAGATAAAGGTATGTTGAAAACAAACATAACAAGCACAGATAAACTGTAGAGATCAGTGCAAGAGAAACAAAAATATACAGTATATCAGTTCACTTGGTTTTAGTATACTTTGAATGCATGAAGTTTGGAAAATAAGTTGATGCTTTAAATAAACTAAAACTAATGAAATACACTTAAGTTTATTGATAGTGGTGAGATAAGCACAAGTGCATGTTTTGCTTAAAAAAACTAAAAACTAAAGTATTAACATTAAGTTTGGACCTAACTCAGATTTCTCATTGACTCCCCAGAACATTCTAGAAACAGTGAATGTCCTAGTTTCTGATGAAGCAAAACAATCCTGGACCTTTCTCAATGCCGACCAAAATAAGAACACCAGCTCTAGTTTACTGGGCTCCATGGAATTTTTTGCAGGTTCTCTCCCAACAAAGTCCTTTAATGTGACAACAAAGCTAATTCTGTTAAACCAAGACACATTTGACAACTCATTCAGAGCAGACTTAAATTCAAGTGTGTTGATAGAGATTCCAGAGACTAATTCCAATCACCTCACCATCACCACTCTAACGTTCTACTCCCTCAGTAATGTGTTGCCTGCCAGGAACGGCAGCAATCAAAGTGTCAATGACAACATCATCAATGGACTTGTAGTGCTGGTGAAGTTGAATGGGACGACTAAAAATGTCTCATTGAGCTTCGATAAGGTGAACAAGTCGCTCACATACAATCCTCAGTGTGTTTTCTGGAACTTCAGCCTTTTTAACAGCCTTGGAGGATGGGATAACACAGGATGTAAAGTGATGTCTAATGAGGAGGGCCAGGTCACCTGTCACTGTAACCATCTGACCTCCTTCTCCATTTTGATGTCAACTTCCATTCCGAAAGAGATTCAAGATGCTTTGGATATAATCACTTATGTTGGAGTTGGCATATCGATGGGTAGCTTAGTCATTTGTCTCATCATTGAGGCTTGTGTGTGGAAGGCCATGACCAGAAACAACACCTCTTACATGCGCCATGTCTCCATTGTGAACATCGCTGTGTCTCTCCTGATTGCTGACATTTGGTTCATTATTGGTGCATCAATATCAAAAAATACCCTTGAAAACCCAGGCGAAGACACCACAACACCTATACCGGCATGTACTGCAGCTACGTTTTTCATTCACTTTTTCTACCTTGCTCTGTTCTTTTGGATGCTGATCTCAGGCCTTCTCCTTTTCTATCGGACCGTCTTGGTTTTCTCCCATATGTCAAAATCAACTATGCTGGCTATTGGCTTCTCAGTAGGCTATGGGGCACCTCTTATCATTGCTGTTATTACTGTGGCAGCAACAGCTCCAAGTGGTGGATACATCAAGGAAAACCAGGCATGTTGGCTCAACTGGGACAAGACAAAGGCTCTCCTTGCTTTTGTGATCCCTGCCCTGACCATAGTGGTCATCAACTTTTTGATCCTGATTGTGGTTCTGTACAAAATGCTGAGGAGAGGCGTGGGGGATGCTACCCAGCCAGATGAGAGAAATGCTGTTGTGGTCATTGCCAGGTGTCTGGCCATTCTGACTCCATTCTTTGGCCTTACCTGGGGACTGGGAGTAGGAACCATGGTTGATCCAACAAATAAGGGAATCCATATTGTATTTGCCCTCTTCAATTCACTACAGGTAAACTGAATACATTGGTGCATTATTTTCCATAATAGTGCCATACACTGAAATCTTTATTTCATTTTTATTTTCCAACTGAAAGCTGCAAGTAATGAGTTCTGATGTAAAATGTCAACATGTTTACAACTACATTTGTTTTCATGAAAGTTGAACAACATTAGCAACATTGTATTATGTACATTAATCTTTAATCTTTCTTAAAAAGGGTTTCTTTGTTTTGGTGTTTGGAACACTTTTAGACGGCAAGGTATGTGTTTGAAAAGTCATACATTTTTTGTTTATACCCTCTTTGTATGCAAGAGTGTTGTGATTTTTTATTAAATGGTCCTGTGCTTTCAGATCCGGTCAGCTATAGCAGGAACGTTCTCTTCCATCCTCCCAGGCTCTGACCGTACGAGGGTAAGTACATCTCTTCACACCATTTCTTCTATATTTACCTCAAATGATTCATGTTAATTACATGTGTACTATGTGCACTGATGATCCTTGTAATTAGACATGTTTTGCAATTTCAGAAATCCCAAGTTAAACCATGAGTTTAATGGGCTGTTTTTGGCCTTCCTCATAGACGTGAATCTCTCTGATAAGACTTACTACTGTATCAGCGAATATTGATTGCCCAATGAGTGTATATAATTTTTTTCCATTCCAGAGTACCAGTGGTGGCGCGGCAACATCATCAACCAGTGCATTAAACTTCATCCGAAGAAGGATAAGGAGGAGTAAGCTCACCATTTTTTATGAATTTTGAAATTATCACAGTTCTCTAAATATTTGTTTTGTTAAATAATCACCCTGCCTTGCTTTATATAACAAACCAACTGTTTGACTTCCCTTGCTTTGACAGATGTCTACAATGTTTCAGAAGCTGCAAATTCTTCCAACAGCACTGGTGCTACAGAGTCTTTCATCAACACCTAAAAGTACCCAATTGTCATACTTGAGTAAAAGTATAGATACCTTAATATGAAGTTACTCAAGTAAAAGTCACCCAGTAAAATACTATTTCAGTAAAATTATTTGTTTTTAAATATACTTAAGTATCCAAATTCAATGTAATTGATAAAAGCCCCATCACTCAGTTGCAGTGGTGGAAGAAGTACTCAATTGTCATACTTGAGTAAAAGTAAAGATATGAGCCACTTTATTTTAAGCAAAGCAGATGGCACCATTTTTTTGTCATTTACAAAAGATGCATTTGTGTTTAGTGAGTCAGCCAGATCAGAAGCAGAAGGGATGATCATGTGTTTTCTTGATAAGTGTGTGAATTGGACCATTTTCCCGTCCTGCTAAGCATTCAAAAAGTAACGAGTACTTTTGGGTGTCAGGTAAAATGTATGGAGTAAAAAGTACATTCTTTTTTTCTTTAGGAATGTAGTGAAGTAAAAGTAAAAGTTGTCAAAAATATAAATAGTAAAGTAAGGTACAGATACCCCAAAAAACTACTTAAGTAGTACTTTCAAATATTTGTACTTAAGTACTTTACACCACTGGGTAGTACAAGCTGTTATTCCACTTGACAAGAATTATAGCCTTTGACCTGGACCTGCCATAAAACATGGCTTGGTCCAACACACAATGAATCTATTGATGTGAAGATTTGTGGACTTTTCTGGAATAATGTTGTGAGTTCTACAGTGCCTTGCAAAATTATTCATCCCCATTGGCGTTTTTCCTATTTTGTTGCATTACGACCTGTAATTTAAATAGATTTTTATTTGGACTTCATGCAATGGACATACACAAAATAATCAAAATTGATGAGGTGAAATGAAAAAAATAACTTGTTTAATTAAAGAAATTCAAAAAAATATAACACGGAAAAGTGGTGCGTGCATATGTATTCACCCCCTTTGCTGTGAAGCCCCCAAATAAGATCTTGTGCAACCAATTACCTTCATAAGTCACATAAGTTTTTTTAATGAAGTCCACCTGTGTGCAATCTAAGTGTCACATGATCTGTCACATGATCTCAGTATATATACACCTGCTCTGAATGGTCCCAGAGTCTGCAACACCACTAAGCAAGGGGCACCACCAAGCAAGCGGCACCATGAAGACCAAGGAGCTCTCCAAACAGGTCAGGGACAAAGTTGTGGAGAAGTACAAATCAGGGTTGGGTTATAAAAAAATATCAGAAACTTTGAAAATCCCACAGAGCACCATTAAATCTTTGGCGAGAGGGCCTACCACCAAAACTCACAGACCAGGCAAGGAGGGCATTAATCAGAGAGGCAAGAAAGAGACCAAAGATAATCCTGAAGGAGCTGCAAAGCTCCACAGTGGAGATTGGAGTATCTGTCCATAAGACCACTTTAAGCCGTACACTCCACAGAGCTGGGCTTTACGGAAGAGTGGCCAGAAAAAAGCCATTGCTTAAAGAAAGAAATAAGCAAACACGTTTGGTGTTCACCAAAAGGCATGTGGGAGACTCCCCAAACATATGGAACAAGATACTCTGGTCAGATGAGACTAAAATTGAGCTTTTTGGCCATCAAGGAAAACGCTATGTCTGGCGCAAACCCAACACCTCTCATCATCCCCAGAACATCATCCACACAGTGAAGCATGGTGGTGGCAGCATCATGCTGTGGGGATGTTTTTCATCAGCAGGGACTGGGAAACTGGTCAGAATTGAAGGAATGATGGGTGGCACTAAATACAGGGAAATTCTTGAGGGAAACCTGTTTCAGTCTTCCAGAGATTTGAGACTGGGACTGAGGTTCACCTTCCAGCAGAACAATGACCCTAAGCATACTGCTAAATCAACACTTGAGTGGTTTAAGGGGAAACATTTAAATGTCTTGGAATGGCCTAGTGAAAGCCCAGACCTCAATCCAATTGAGAATCTGTGGTATGACTTAAAGATCGCTGTACACCAGCAGAACCCATCCAACTTGAAGGAGCTGGAGAAGTTTTGCCTTGAAGAATGGGCAAAAATCCCAGTGGCTAGATGTGCCAAGCTGATAGAGACATACCCCAAGAGACTTGCAGCTGTAATTGCTGCAAAAGGTGGCTCTACAAAGTATTGACTTTAGGGGGGTGAATAGTTATGCATGCTCAAGTTTTCTGTTTTTTTGTCTTATTTCTTGTTTGTTTCACAATAAAAAATCTTCAAAGTGGTAGGCATGTTGAGTAAATCAGATGATACAACCCCCCCAAACATCTATTTTAATTCCAGGTTGTAAGGCAACAAAATAGGAAAAATGCCAAGGGTGAATACTTTCACAAGCCACTGTATAAGGGTTCTGTCTGAAAAACGTGCCTCTTTTTTGTTGTACATGTTTATGTGTCTAGACGCTACTGTAAATGATGGACCAGCTTGAACCAACTTCTGAACAAGACATAGCACTTTAAATTATGTATGGTATTGAAGTACTTTTTATTTTTTTGCGATTCAGGTTTTGTTATGATTTTTACGAATAATGACTAAATGATGTATACATTTAAAGTAGAACTATAACTAACAATTTTACAAGCGATTCAGGTTTCCAAAGATACAGTAGCAATATTCAAATATAATAGATGACCAGACAATTACAGGAACAAATGAAGGTCAATTAGCTGCATTGTTACAGACAAGTGCTAACTGTATGACAGAGAATTCGCCTTTTTTTAAATACATTTTTACTTCATTTTTACTCCATACTTTATGTTAAGCTATGGTTTTCCATATTGTTGCCATTACCACTTATGTGCGTTGTATTAAGACATGTTATACAGCTGCTATTGACTTTTCTTATGTAATGGCATATTTTAAATGTGTACAATTTATTGTTGAAGAGGCTTCTACAGTAGATCATGTTGGATACACAAGTAGTAACAAAGAGTTTTGTCTCGTTGAACCTGTCTCACAGACGGTGTTGCTGCAACTCGATAAAAAAAGTCTTGGTTCAACCATCTACCCAATAAAGATGCCGTGTTTGCCATATTCACTGTATGATTTCTGCTTTCCCGATGACTTTGCACCACACTGATCAAATTAAATCAAAGTGTATTTGTCACGTGCGCCGAATACAACAGGTGTAGAGACCTTACGGTGAAATGCCTACTTACAGGCCCTTACCAACAGTGCAATTTTTAAGTAAAAAATAGGTATTTGGTGAACAATAGATAAATAAATAAATAAAAACAACAGTAAAAAGACATTGAAAAATAACAGGAGCGAGGCTATATACAGGCACCGGTTAGTCAGGCTAATTGAGGTAGTATGTACATGTAGGTATGGTTAAAGTGACTATGCATATATGATAAAAAGAGAGTAGCAGTACCGTAAAAGAGGGGTTTGCGGGTGGTGGGTGGTGGGTGGTGGGACACAATGCAGATAGTCCGGGTAGCCAATGTGCGGGGGCAACGGTTTGTCGGGCTAAATGAGGTCGTATGTACATGAATGTATAGTTAAAGTGACTATTCATATATGATAAACAGAGAGTAGCAGCGTAAAAGAGGGGTAGGGGGCGGGACACAATGCAAAAAGTCTGGTTAGCCATTTGATTACCTGTTCAGGAGTCTTATGGCTTTGGGGTAAAAGCTGTTGAGAAGCCTTTTGGTCTTAGACTTGGCTCTCCGGTACCGCTTGCCATGCGGTAGCAGAGAGAACTGGGGTGGCTGGGGTCTTTGACAATTTTTAAGGTCATCCTCTGACACTGCCTGGTGTAGAGGTCCTGGATGGCAGGCAGTTTAGTCCCAGTGATGTACTGGGCCGAACGCACTACCCTTCGTAGTGCCTTGCGGTCGGAGGCCGAGCAGTTGCCATACCAGGCGGTGATGCAACCCGTCAGGATGCTCTCGATGTTGCAGTTGTAGAACCTTTTGAGGATCTAAGGACCCACGCCAAATATTTTTAGTTTCCTGAGGGGGAATAGGCTTTGTCGTGCCCTCTTCACAACTGTCTTGGTGTGTTTGGACCATTCTAGTTTGTTGGTGATGTGGACACCAAGGAACTTGAAGCTATCAACCTGCTCCACTACAGCCCCATCGATGAGAATTGGGGCGTGCTCGGCCCTCCTTTTCCGGTAGTCCACAATCATCTCCTTAGTCTTATTCTGACACCATCCAGCCAGGTCTCTGACCTCCTCCCTATAGGCTGTCTCGTCAAATCGCCGATTTGGCTCAAGGAATAAGGGAGAATTAAAACCTGTCGTTTCGCTATATGGGCCAACAATTATAAAAGTATGCTGAATGTTTTGCTGTGTCGTCTATAAGACCTCTTAAGGAAGGATCTCTTACTTACAGTACGCTTTTTTTATGCCAAGTAGTTCTTGCAGAATGCTTTTTCCATCTTTAATGATCTTGGTGTGTCTGTCTGTGAACTTCACTATAAAAATGTCTGAGTTTCCTGAAGAGGTTGAATCATTTGTGTGACAACCAAACAAGGTAAGTTTAACTTTTTTCTCAATTAAAATGTGTTTCAAAATAATGCTCAAGTGCTTGACCGAATTAATACTTTTTGGTCTGACTTCACTTTTGAATGCAATTCATTTTACCCTTGATTTCTGGATTACACTTGATTGCAGGAATAGATTGTCATACATCAGTGAATTTATTTTGTGAGACACAAACATTTGAAGGAAGGTATGAGGGTGTTGAGAGAAGATGAATTTCCCTACATTTCACATTGACAAGTCACCTCAAAAACAGTACTCGACTACAACGTAACCAAACATTCTCAATCTTATCTATAATGAATTCTGCCAATCTGACAGATGTTAAGTAGATTTTGAAAGAGGACCATCAATTTGTGACGGAGAGGGGTGCAGTTAGTGTGGTTTTGTGATTACATTTGTGGTTGTGCTAGAATTTATACATGTGCAGTAGGCTCATATTGTAGTTCCTCAAAGACGCTTCATACCAGTTCTCCAATGAATTATCTTTTACCATCAGTCATCACGCTCCTTTAGCTTTTCATCCTATTAAAAAGCATGAGAAAATGACATAATGCCAAGTGTAGAGTGATTTTCACTTTCCACTGGGACTGGAAGGGGGGGGTCAGAAGGATATTAAATGTACTTTTGAACCGACTTGACAGTTGAAGCAAATCAGATTGTTTGGGTTTATGTTTCCAAACTATATTCCAGGAATGGCTTTGCCAAATGAACGGGGGTATATTGTCACCCTCCTGATACTGTAACGGCTGTCCTCGCTGACAGAAGGAGAGGACCAAAACGCAGAGTGGTTAGTGTTCATTATTTAATGAAAGTAAAACAGAACACTTCAAGATACAAAACAACAAACGTAACCAAACCGAAAACAGTCCCGTGTGGCACGAACACTGACACGAGATACAAACACCCACAAAAACACACGTGAAACCCCGGCTGCCTAAGTATGATTCTCAATCAGGGACAACGATTGACAGCTGCCTCTGATTGAGAATCATACCAGGCCGAACACACAAAACCCCAACATAGAAAACAACACATAGACAACCCACCCAACTCACGCCCTGACCATACTAAATAAATACAAAACAAGAGAAAACAGGTCAGGAACGTGACATAACCCCCCCCTCAAGGTGCGAACTCCGGGCGCACCCCCTAAAACTCTAGGGGAGGGTCTGGGTGGGCGTCTGTCCGCGGTGGCGGCTCTGGCGCGGGACGTGGACCCCACCTTAACAATGTCTTTGTCCGCCTCTTTACTCGCCCCCGTGGCCTCCTCCTAACAACCACCCTCCATGTCAATCCCACTATACCAAAGGGCAGCACCGGACTGAGGGGCAGCACCGGACTGAGGGGCAGCACCGGACTGAGGGGCAGATCCTGGCTGGCGGGCGGCTCTGGCGGATCCTGGCTGGCTGGCGGATCCTGGCTGGCTGGCGGATCCTGGCTGGCCGGCTCTGGCGGATCCTGGCTGGACGGCTCTGGCGGATCCTGGCTGGACGGCTCTGGCGGATCCTGGCTGGCTGACGGCACTGGCGGATCCTGGCTGGCTGACGGCACTGGCGGATCCTGGCTGGCTGACGGCACTGGCGGATCCTGGCTTGCTGACGGCACTGGCGGATCCTGGCTGGCTGACGGCATTGGCGGATCTTGGCTGGCTGACGGCACTGGCGGATCCTGGCTGGCTGACGGCACTGGCGGATCCTGGCTGGCTGACGGCACTGGCGGATCCTGGCTGGCGGACGGCACTGGCTGCTCCTGTCTGGCGGACGGCACTGGCTACTCCTGTCTGGCGGACGGCACTGGCTGCTCCTGTCTGGCGGACGGCACTGGCTGCTCCTGTCTGGCGGACGGCACTGGCTGCTCCTGTCTGGCGGACGGCACTGGCTGCTCCTGTCTGGCGGACGGCACTGGCTGCTCCTGTCTGGCGGACGGCACTGGCTGCTCCTGTCTGGCGGACGGCTCTGACGGCTCGGGACAGACGGGCAGCTCCGACGGCTCGGGACAGACGGGCAGCTCCGACGGCTCGGGACAGACGGGCAGCTCCGACGGCTCGGGACAGACGGGCAGCTCCGACGGCTCGGGACAGACGGGCAGCTCCGACGGCTCGGGACAGACGGGCAGCTCCGACGGCTCGGGACAGACGGGCAGCTCCGACGGCTCGGGACAGACGGGCAGCTCCGACGGCTCGGGACAGACGGACAGCTCCGACGGCTCGGGACAGACGGACAGCTCCGACGGCTCGGGACAGACGGACAGCTCCGACGGCTCGGGACAGACGGACAGCTCTGACAGTGCTGGGCAGGCAGGCAGCTCAGACAGCGCTGGGCAGGCAGGCAGCTCAGACAGCGCTGGGCAGGCAGGCAGCTCAGACAGCGCTGGGCAGGCAGACAGTTCAGACAGCGCTGGGCAGGCAGGCAGCTCAGACAGCGCTGGGCAGGCAGGCAGCTCAGACAGCGCTGGGCAGGCAGACAGTTCAGACAGCGCTGGGCAGGCAGACAGTTCAGACAGCGCTGGGCAGGCAGGCAGCTCAGACACTGGCTGCGCTGGAGAGGAGGAAGGCTCTGACAGCGCTGGACAGGTGGGAGCAACTGGAGAGAGAAAACAGAGAGACAGCCTGGTGCGGGGGGCTGCCACCGGAGGACTGGTACGTGGAGATGGCACCGGAATTACCGGACCGTGAAGGAGGACACGCGCTCTTGAGCACCGAGCCTGCCCAACCTTACCAGGTTGAATGGTCCCCGTAGCCCTGCCAGTGCGGTGAGGTGGAATAGCCCGCACTGGGCTATGTTGGCGAACCGGGGACACCGTTTGTAAGGCTGGTGCCATGTACGCCGGCCCGAGGAGACGCACTGGAGACCAGATGCGTTGGGCCGGCTTCATGACACCCGGCTCGATGCCCAACCTAGCCCTACCAGTGCGGCGAGGTGGAATAGCCCGCACTGGGCTAAGCACGCGTACTGGGGACACCGTGCGCTTTACCGCATAACACGGTGTCTGACCAGTACGACGCCCTCTCACTCCACGGTAAGCACGGGGAGTTGGCTCAGGTATCCTACCCGGCTTTGCCACACTCCGCGTGTGCCCCCCCCCCCCAAGAAATGTTTGGGTCTAACTCTCGGGCTTCCGTGCTAGCCGCGTACCTTCATACCGCCGGTTCCTCTCTCCGGTTGCCTCTGCTCTCCTCGCTGCCTCCAGCTGTTCCCATGGGAGGCGATCCTTTCCAGCCAGGATCTCCTCCCATGTGTAGCAACCCTTGCCGTCCAAGACGTCTTCCCATGTCCATTCCTGTGTCTGTCTCTGCTGCTGTCGCTTCCCTTTTCCACTCCGCTTGGTCCTTTGGTGGTGGGTGTTTCTGTAACGGCTGTCCTCGCTGACAGAAGGAGAGGACCAAAACGCAGAGTGGTTAGTGTTCATTATTTAATGAAAGTAAAACAGAACACTTCAAGATACAAAACAACAAACGTAACCAAACCGAAAACTGTCCCGTGTGGCACGAACACTGACACGAGATACAAACACCCACAAAAACACACGTGAAACCCCGGCTGCCTAAGTATGATTCTCAATCAGGGACAACGATTGACAGCTGCCTCTGATTGAGAATCATACCAGGCCGAACACACAAAACCCCAACATAGAAAACAACACATAGACAACCCACCCAACTCACGCCCTGACCATACTAAATAAATACAAAACAAGAGAAAACAGGTCAGGAACGTGACAGATACTGTGGTGCAACTTGGAAACACGGTTTTGTTTTGAAATTTCAAGCTTCTTTTTGCAGGTAAGAAATCCATTTGTGGTATGTCAGATCTAGGAAAATATAGGAAAAGAAAAGGTGACATTGATACATCCAATACAACCTAAAGAATATCACTTTTTTCGTCTCTAATTAGAGGGAATTTTATACAAAATCGAACAGTCCCCTGAAGAATGATAAAGCATGTTTCTCAAATCATAATAACCCAAACATGTTGGCATTTTGAAAAAGATTGTAACTCCCAATACCAGATCACAAGGGGAAGCTATAACATGAGAAAATATCTGAATTCTAAAACTTCAACTATTGCAAAGCCAAACAAGCTCAAATTTACATTACCATTCAAAAGATAATGTTGATAATATTAAAAACATAATATTAAAAAGATAATATTAAGATGTTGAACATAATAATTTTAACTTGACAGGAATCTCATCATTCTATAGGAAGAAGCGATAGTGACTATTTGAAGTGGTTTCACTGACTTTGGCTAAGATAATAAGAAACATTATTTTTGTCTCAAATGTACCCCATACTGTAATCAGAATGATCACATTTCCTCCC
The DNA here is from genome assembly GCF_016432855.1 of Salvelinus namaycush. Taxonomy (NCBI): domain Eukaryota; kingdom Metazoa; phylum Chordata; class Actinopteri; order Salmoniformes; family Salmonidae; genus Salvelinus; species Salvelinus namaycush. The sequence goes on along the minus strand of NC_052335.1, from coordinate 16,429,478 downwards.
ACAACCTTATCTTACTCGGAGCCCTCACAGGTTACACAAAGCCTTTGGAGCACATCATCAATGTAGAAGTTACATCAGGCTATACAGTTGAAGTCGGAAGTTTACATACACCTTAGCCAAATACATTTAAACTCAGTTTTTCACAATTCCTGGCATTTAATCCTAGAAAACAATCCCTGTCTTAGGTCAGGTAGGATCACCACTTTATTTTAAGAATGTGAAATGTCAGAGTAATAGTAGAGAGAATGATTTATTTCAGCTTTTATTTCTTTCATCACATTCCCAGTGGGTCAGAAGTTTAACTACAACAACTTTGGAAGTATGCTTGTGGTCATTGTCCATTTGGAAGACCCATTTGCGACCAAGCTTTAACTTCCTGACTGATGTCTTGAGATGTTGCTTCAATATATCCACATAATTTTCCTCCCTCATGATGCCATATATTTTCCTCCAAACATAACGATGGTCATTATGGCCAAACAGTTCTATTTTTGTTTCATCAGACCAGAGGACATTTCTCCAAAAAGTACGATCTTTGTCCCCATGTGCAGGTGCAAACCATAGTCTGGCTTTTTTATGGCGGTTTTGGAGCAGTGGCTTCTTCCTTGCTGAGCAGCTTTTCAGGTTATTTCAATACAGGACTCGTTTTACTGTTTCCTCCAGCATCTTCACAAGGTCCTTTGCTGTTATTCTGGGATTGATTTGCACTTTTCGCACCAAACTACGTTCATCTCTAGGAGACAGAACGTGTCTCCTTACTGAGCGGTATGATGACTGCATGGTCCCATGGTGTTTATAGTTGCGTACTATTGTTTGTACAAATGAACGTGGTACCTTCAGGTATCTGGAAATTGCCACCAAGGATGAACCAGACTTGTGGAGGTCTACAATTTTTTTTCTGAAGTCTTCGCTGATTTCTTTAGATTTTCCCATGATGTCAAGTTAAGAGGCACTGAGTTTGAAGGTAGGAAAAAAATACATCCACAGGTTGAAATACCTCCACAGGTACACCTCCAATTGACTCAGATGTCAATTAGCCTATCAGAACCTTCTAAAGCCATGACATAATTTTCTGGAATTTCCCAAGCTGTTTAAAGGCACAGTCAACTTAGTGTATGTAAACTTCTGACCCACTGGAATTGTGATACAGTGAATTATTAGTGAAATAATCTGTCTGTAAACAATTGTTGGAAAAATTACTTGTGTCATGCACAAAGTAGATGTCCTAACCGACTTGCCAAAACTAAGGTTTGTTAACAAGAAATTTGTGGAGTGGTTGAAAAACGAGTTTTAATGACTCCAACCTAAGTGTATGTAAACATCCGACTTCAACTGCACATATGTTACGGATACAGGTATCCTGTGTGTGTATTTATTTTCTCTCCTTCTCCCCTCACAGGTGGCAATCATCATTCCCCAATCAGTCACCAATCAGTCACTAATCAGAAGACACCTGCTCATTTTCTCTTACCCTATCACATTCCCTTTCCCTTGGTTTAAAAACCCTGTCAGTTGTTTTCTCAAGAGTTTGATCTCTCTGTCATGCAATCTCTCTCTAGATCGCTTGTGGTTTGCAACTACATGTCACTTTGTCCGTTACCCTGTGAGTATTGTTTTGTTATGGTGTTTGACTGGTTTTTTTTATGGTGGGAAAAGGGGGTACCAAGACAAGACGCCCATGGTCACATCTGAACACATAGGGAAGGACTAACAAGAATTGATATTGCAACTGAAAGGAGCATGAAATTATTGTACACTCTGAAATGATAACCGGCATTGAAGTGGACCAATGCTGCCATTCCATAGGTCTATCAGTTTTCTTGTCACTCCAAGACATACAAGGTGCATGTAGTCATGGGGAAATGCTGGTACCATACCAAAACTAAGTTTGCTTAGTGGAGATGTCTCCTTGTGATGTTCCTCATCTGACTGTGCATTAATTAAAGCTCCTATCAGTTCATAGGGCACATTTAGTCTCAGGAAAGGTAATCCTACATTGAAAATGCAAACCATATGCTGTACATTTATCACACCCAACATATCCTGTGTGTGACTTGATGCCTTTGATGAAAGCCTGTGCAGGGGCATCACATTACTGGGCATCACATTACTGGGCATCACATTACTGAACTAATTGTAATGAGTTGTTTCACTTTAAACATAAAGCCTGAGTGTTTTTTGTTTTTATTTGGGAGTTTCTGCCAAAGTTTGTCAAGCATACCAGACAGGGAACATAGAATACCAAAGTACAAAAAAGTGCCACCAGCAACCCTGTCACCTCTGTCACCTCTGTTGGTATTGAGGAGGGTCCTGGCATCTTTTGACAAGGTTGGATGATGGAACCTCAGAATCAAAAGCAGGGCTGTTAACGAAACTAATGTTATTCCATATTCAAGAGCCCAATTCACCAAGTAGCCTTTGAAACGATCCGTTGGACGTTCAACCTCATCGTCAACCATCTCCTCGACATCATCACCCTCATCATCAACCTCAGCCTGACCTCCACCTTCTCCTACAACTTCATTGTCCATCAAAGCATCCACAAACAGTTCATCCTCAGTCCTGACCACTGAACAACATTTCCTCAGCGGCCTCAATGGACATATAAAATGTCTGAGGAACAGCAGCATTCTCTACATTAAGTGTAGACTGCTCTTGTTGGATAGATGTCAGAAATCTTGACACGTTTGCAGTACACCTTCGCTGGATGTTTGAAGTTACACTATACTCTAAATACTTCTCAGTCATTTCTGACAGAGCTGGGGCTACTGCTGGAATTAGCTGGCAGGCTAGAGAGACGGAGCAGAGATTTTTAGGTGTCAAATTGACTGCAAAAAACATTCAAAAATGTGTCATTTTCAGGGAACACTCACCTTGATTAATCAGAAAAGGTTGGTTAGCAGTTTGCTGTAAGTTAACATCACAGACAACGCAATCTGATTGCTGATTATGAAACTGGCCTCGAAACATGTTAGAAATCCCTTAACATTAGTCGTTTTATGCGTCGATATCCTAGTCTGTCCTATAAATTAATGTTAGGCTACTGTTAACCTGCCTTTTCACACTGGTAACTTAAGCGGCAGTAAAATAACTTTTCAACATACTTTTCTACAGAATATTATTACAAAAATTATCCAGTTACTTAATGTTCTAATTGGATAAGAGATATTATTTACCGTTGAAGTTTTACTTTATATTGTAAATACAATCACAGAAACACATAATGTGAACGTACTCTGATTTCCCGATTATTTTAGCAAACGATACCACAAACAAAATATCATAAATAGATTACATTTAACATTAGAACTGTCACAAAATAACAATGATTAGCTGGCTAGATATTTTGTTTCCATCTTAACAAAAGGGGTGTCTACCTACTGTCTTGATGGTCGAGCGCCAGTGACAGTTTATGAAAGTTGGAATAGCAAGCGCCTCATTAACTCATGCACTGGTAGACAGGTTGAAGTAGATCTGCTCGAGTGCAGGTGGTGGTCCACCATGGATGGTCTATTTTGTTTTTCCCAATTTTGTATTATCGGAATTGAATGAAAGGAATGTTCAATCGGACCAGTCATCAGCACTATCTGCAGTGCCTCTATTCAAATGACTCTCTCCTAACACGCACGCCATACGTTACTGTTACTATGTTTTTAAATCCTGCTGCTCAGCAACTTTACCCCTGTTTGTATGCAGATAACTACCTCATCTATCATTGATATTGTTCTTGTACATATTGTATATTATTTTATCTATTTCTGATATTGCGACTATGCACGTAACCATTTGGCTGTACCGTTTACACCTTCTGTAGAGACCCATCCACTTGGCAATATGTGGCTGGGGATTTACAGCATTTCTTTCACATGACCCATCAATTTAGACAAGTGTGTCTGGGTAAGCGTCATCTAATATTTATAAAATGTTTTTATCTGGACACTTTCTGTTTACCTGGAAATTTTCCTTATTGTAGGCTTCTACTTTGACCCCTTTTAGTCTTAATATTTACTTCACTGCTTAGCACATGACCTCACATGTGAATCCTTAAAGAGATGGATTGGGCTGGCTGAAGAGAGTGTGAACAATGCTGAATGGGTGTCGACAAAGGAGAGCTCTCCAGTGGGTATCAAAACATTCAAAGGCCATTTTCTCAAAAGTGAGTTTACACATTTTTGAACTTTAAAAGCAGAATTACTTTCTCGTTGTTCCTCAAATGCAGTGTATGATATATGATTTTGTAGCTCTGAGTCTCTACTTTTATCCAATGTAAAAAAGACAATTTCAAATGTTGCTACATAAGACCTATTTGAGCCGGTCGGTCACATATATATTTTTATTTCAATCCCTATCATGGATAGTATTGGGTGTTCCATTATTTGACTCCTCTACGGGAACTTTGTAATATTCGGTCTTACGTAGAAAAATGTGAAATGGTGTTTTTTACATTGGATAAAAGTAGAGACTCAGAGTGTCGGGTTCACCTAGGGGTCATGAAAAGGGTTGTGCCAAAATGTTTGATGTATTAGAATAATTGATTATTCTTATGTAGTATTAATAGAAGGGAGGGGTTATAATACCCCTCCCTCCTTACATTTATTTGTTATTTATTTTTATTTCACCTTTATTTAACCAGATAGGCTAGTTGAGAACAAGTTCTCATTTGCAACTGCGACCTGGCCAAGATAAAGCATAGCAATTCGACACATACAACAACAGAGTTACACATGGAATAAACAAAACATACAGTCAATAATACAGTAGAAAAATAAGTCTATATACAATGTGAGCAAATGAGGTGAGATAAGGGAGGTAAAGGCAAAAAAAGGCCATGGTGGCGAGGTAAATACAATATAGCAAGTAAAACACTGGAATGGTATATTTGCAGTGGAAGAATGTACAAAAGTAGAAATAGAAATAATGGGGTGCAAAGGAGCAAAATAAATAAATAAATACAGTAGGGGAAGAGGTAGTTGTTTGGGCTAAATTATAGATGGGCTATGTACAGGTGCAGTAATATGTGAGCTGCTCTGACAGTGCTTAAAGCTGGTGAGGGAGATAAGTGTTTCCAGCTTCAGAGATTTTTGCAGTTCGTTCCAGTCATTGGCAGCAGAGAACTGGAAGGAAAGACGACCAAAGGAAGAATTGGCTTTGGGGGTGACCAGTGAGATATACCTGCTGGAGCGCGTGCTACGAGTGGGTGCTGCTATGGTGACCAGTGAGCTGAGATAAGGCGGGGCTTTACCTAGCAGAGACTTGTAGATAACCTGTAGCCAGTGGGTTTGGCGATGAGTATGAAGCGAGGGCCAACCAATGAGAGCGTACAGGTCGCAATGGTGGGTAGTGTATTTATAGGATCCTAGACTACAGATTAACAATATATTCATTGTAGAAGTTTAGTATTCCACAATTGTTTTTTTAGTTCTCTCTCTTTTTCTTATAAAAAGGCCCCTCTGAGAATGTGTGACTGTGAAGAAGGAGCTCTGCAGGGGAGTGGAAGAGATAAGACTAGTCAAACATTCCACAATAAATCAGCTTTGGGGAGTGGACGTTTACTGCTAAGTTTTAGATAACACTAAAAGCCATTGGGTTTTGGTCTCAGGAGTAAAAAGGTAATGTCATAGGTAGTGACATCACCAGGATAGACTGAGGGTGTAACAAAACAACTGGAGACTTTTTGTTTGATGCAGAACTTACTCGGAAACATGCGTGCTATGTTCCTGATTGTCAACTTCTGTCTGCAATTGCATTAATAAAGGTTTCTGAATTATTTAATTCAAGATATTGCCATAATGCTAATTTCACCAAGTAACCAATGATTGACAAGGACGAAAGAAACGAACCCTAACAAGAGCTACAAAATGGTATATCATAAACTGCATTTGAGGAACAATGGGAAAGTAATTCTGCTTTGAAAGTTGATCAACTTGCAAACTCACTTCTGAGAAAATCGCCTTTGAATGTTTTGGTATCTAGTGAAGAGCTCTTCTTTGTCTACACCCATTCAGCATCGTTCAAACCCTCTTAAACTTTAGCCCCACCCATCTCGTTTCGCTCTGAGTGCACACTTGACGCTCTGGCCGATGATTTGTTTACCTCTGGATAACATGAAAACAGCATAACCAGCTCTGATAGCAACAATTTCATTACGCTTTTTTTGCAGACGTTTACTGACACCGGCCATATTCAACGGGTGTTGTACACACGTCACGTAAAGTTAGCTAACGAGCCAGCCAGCTAACATTAGCTAGTTAAACAACAATGAGCAAAGTGCAAACACTGCCTAACATTAGACTCCAACTAGAAAAGCAAACGGCTCTGGGAAACCAATAATAACGTTCGCTAGGGAGCCAGCCAGCTAACGTTAGCTAGCTAACAGTACACTTTAGCTTAAGACATATAGCTAGCTAGGTAAACAATGAACCTAGCTAGGTAAACAACGTTTAAGATCCCACACGTCGTGTAACGTTAGCTAACGAGCCAGCCAGCTAATGTTAGCCGTTAAAGAACAATAAACAAAGTGGTAACAATGCCACAGTGCTGGGAGCTAACCAACCACGTCCAATATTAGCTAGCTAACATTAGGCTCTAACTAGAAAAGAAAATGGCTCTGGGAAACAAATAATAACATCAGCTAGGGAGCCAGCCAGCTAACGTTATCTAGCTAGCTAACAGTACACTTTAGCTTTAAATGAAACTACTTTCAAAATTTGAAACGTGTAATATCTGAAAATGTAGCTAGCCAACGCTAGACGATCTTACTTGTATACATCAACATGCATCATGGACGCGTCTCCCTGTCAGGAATGCCATACCACGGTTGCCCTTAGATTGAAGATGTAATCCGGGGGCAGGTGTTTACTCCATCTCTTTAGCTATCATACTCTAATTCCAATGATTTCAAAACTTGATCCTTCAGAAAATGGAGAGCAACACGTACGCAGCTTCACTTCACAATAAAAAAATGTTTAAAGCAGCATTCGACAAGATTACCAACACAGACTGACAAGCTCAAATAGACAGACGACTTCAATATGGCAGACCAATCCGAACTTCTCTCTCGGCATGTCCAGCCCACTCATTATCTCAGCCAATCATGGCTAGTGGGAAGGTTGCTCGCTTTTTTTGTGGCTTCACCAACAAGGCTCGTAATTTCACATTTTTATTTGTGCTTACAGATGGCATACAAGTTTGTTATTAAGACTGTTTTGCACCATTCTGAATGTGAAAACTCAGTACAACAGAAGCCATTTACAAAGAAAGCCCTCTCCTACAATATTTCATATTCTGCTTGGTTGAAGTTTTGCTTTATGACATAATTGACTTACATTATGAATTATAACTTAAATGCTTACTTGTCATTTTGTATTAGGTTGAGATTAGTCTCAAAAGGGAAGAATATGGTGGCAAAATTACAAACTTTGCTATGCACATGCGCTGTATGAGCCTTAAAACCTGTACATTTCCACTGTCTGTTTCTCTCATGTAAGAAGAAGCCAGTGTTTTTCCTATTGTTTCTGAGCAACTTGGTCACGTGGCCAAAGACAAAGAGCCTCAGAGTTACCACAGTTTTTGAATCAACCTGTTCTTTTCATATCTTTCAAGGGCACAGCTGTGTGGAGATATGAAGAGAACCGAGGCTCGCTTGAGCAGCAGCGACAATTCTATCAGCAGAAAGGAGTAACAATACTGGCGTTATATTATATGTTTGTGCGCTATGCTCCCACCGCTTCTCACACACCTGCTAAACTGCCACGTAGACAGAGGTTGGATTTTTAAAAAATGTTATATATTTTAAAAAAAAATACCTTTAATTAACTAGGCAAGTCAGTTAAGAACATATTCTTAATTTCAATGACGGCCTAGGAACAGTGGGTTAACTGCCTTGTTCAGTGGCAGAACGACAGATTTACCTTGTCAGCGCAGGGATTCAATCTTGCAACCTTTCGGTTACTAGTCCAACACTCTAACCACTAGGCTACCTGCCACCCCAGACACAAATGAGAGAACAGCTCACGCTGACCATTTTACTCACCCTAGCAGAGCTGGTTAGGCTGTTTTTATGGTATCCAGAGCATTGGTGACTAACTGTGCTGCTGGCAACAATTTAATTATGCTGTTTTTGCCAACGTTTACTGACACTGGCCATATTCAGCAGGTGTTGAGCATTTCGTAAATTCGTCAGTTATTCTGCACTCTGGCACACTCAGACAAGAGTGCCCTGAAATCAGAGTAGGTAGCCAGAGCGAATTTACCAGCTACCTCTATCAAAAGTTGCCGCAGTGACATCATGAACATTCTATTGAAATATTTACTTGCAAAGTGGAGTCTTTTGTTTAGACATGTAGCTAGCTAGCTCAACAATGAACCATATTCCCAACTCATAACGTTACTAACCTGCATGAATCTGCAGGTAGCTAACCAACCAGGTTCAATGTTAGCTAACATTAGCTTGCTAACATTAGGCTATAACTGCAGCCAGAGTAAAGTGTCATTCCCGCACAACCGGCTCCACAACCCCAGCGGAAGCATATGTCTGTCCCTCATGCCTCAGAGTCTGCGCTTCAAAACTCTGACTTCGAAGCCACTCAACAACCCGAAATGACGAGAGAGAGAGAGAGAGAGAGAGAGAGAGAGAGAGAGAGAGAGAGAGAGAGAGAGAGAGAGAGAGAGAGAGAGAGAGAGAGAGAGAGAGAGAGAGAGAGAGAGAGAGAGAGAGAGAGAGAGAGAGAGAGAGAGAGAGAGAGAGAGAGAGAGAGAGAGAGAGAGAGAGAGAGAGAGAGAGAGAGAGAGAGAGAGAGAGAGAGAGAGAGAGAGAGAGAGAGAGAGAGAGAGAGAGAGAGAGAGAGAGAGAGAGAGAGAGAGAGACTCCACAAGATGCACTTCAAATCAAGAGTGACCATAATATCAATATGAACTTGTATGCAGACATTTAATTAACTGACATATTTGTCAATGAAACAATTCATTAATACAATATCATCTGCTTAATCTTTTAAAAGAGAACGAGGCAGTTCCCAGTACCCTACCATTTTTCTATTTCATTTGGTAATATATCCTATTTTACAAAGGTCTTGAACCTGTCTCTCTATTTGTACCGTTTCTACCGAGAGTGCCATAAAAATAAATAGCCTACTTTAACAAAGCGTATTTCCATTGATTGATCGGGATTTTAGAACTATTTTTAGGTCTATTTGAACACAGACATTATGACTTAACAAGCCACTCCTGGACCTAGCTCCAAAAGCGAGCTACATAAGGACAGTGTCAAAAGAGATGATCTATTGATTCTGTTTCCTCGTGGCCTTTAATATCAGTTAATAAACCTGATGCCGTGGTATTGGAGCATCAATCATCTGTTCCCAACTATCTTGAATTTTATGTGGCGTAGTTGTCAAAACTCTCGACTTTAAGTGAAACTGATACATTTTACGATTTATACTAGTCATTTCAAGCCATGCATGGATTTTCATTGGAGACAGACAAACCAATTAATTCCTTTCTCTTTTGAGTAATGAATTGCCTCATCCAATTTAGTGGCAGAGCTGCGATGAGTTGGTCATAGTTTGTATTGACCAAACATCTCCATGCACCTTTGTTAATTGCTTGTGCAGTGGCATTGTGTGGGTAAAATCACTGGGGAAGCCAAGCCCACCCTTCCCCCCAAAAAAGACATATTACAACCTATGTGTTGTGATAATTGCGTTGTTTGCTCTATAACTTGTTAATTCATATGAATTAACTGTGATATATATAGGCCTGTGATATACTGTGATATATATATATATATATATAGGCCGAGACAATAAGAAGACAGTGACAGAATAAATTCAACCACACCATTGTTTTATCACAAAACCGGATAACAACCTCTGTCCAGTGAAGTCCACAAAGCATGTTGCATGTATAGTAACAGACAGTTACATGACCTACAGCATGGTCAAGCAAGTTAATGTTTCTGACATTTTCGAACCACTAAACAACTATTGATTTAGAACCACAGAGAGTTACCGCAAGTCGCAAAGAAAACAGGAGCTGCCTCCACTATTCCAGCACCATTTCAACTTCAAAACTTCATCATCAAATCACCTCTGCTTATTCTAATACAGTGACAACTAAAATATACCAAAAACTACTTAGTCTAATCAACATAAGATAGATATGATGTTTCAAGAGTTTCAAGTTCCTCGGCATCCACACTACCAAGGACTTGTCATGGACCAACAACACCACCACTCTGATACCAAGGCTCTATCTACAAGCCATCAGACTGCTGAACGCTTGAACTGGACTATCCCCTGCTCTGATTCTCTGCATCTTAGCACACATGCATTCACTCATACACACACACACACACACACACGGACATACACACACATACACTGAGTGTAGAAAACATTACGACACCTGCTCTTTCCATGACATAGACTGACCAGGTGAATCCAGGTGAAAGCTATGATCCCTTTTTGATGTCACGTGTTAAATCCACTTAAAGCAGTGTAGATGAAGGGGAGGAGACAGGTTAACAAACGATTTTTAAGCCTTTAAACAATTGACATGGATTGTGTGTGTGTGTTCCATTCAGAGGGGGAATGGGCAAGACAAAAGATTGAAGTGCCCGTCAACAGGTTATGGTAGTAGGTGCCAGGAGCACCAGTTTGTGTCAAGAACTGCAACGCTGCTGGGTTGTTCACGCTCCACAGTTTCCCGTGTCTCAAGAATGGTCCACCACCCAAAGGACATCCAGCCAACTTGACACAACTGTGGGAAGAATTGGAGTCAACATGGGCCAGCATCCTTATGAAACGCTTTAGACACCTTGTAGAGTCCATGCCCCGAAAAAATTTAGGCTCCTCTGAGGGCAAAAGGGCAACTCAATATTAGGAAGGTGTTCCTAATGTTTTGTACACTCAGTCTCTATACATCCATGCCCCACACACCTCACAACTGACGCTACCAGACTCCTTTATACGGCTCAGTTTGAACACTTCCCCCCATGTGTAAATATTGGACTATAAAGTGTGCTTTCCTGTGTTATGCTTAAGCTAAATAGTTTATTCTATTCTACTGAGCCATTTACTTTATGTTCATTTTCTTAATGTTTTATTGTTTATTATTATTGTTGCATTGTCGAGATGGAACCTGCAAGTAAGCATTTTGTTGGACGATGTATACCATGCGTGTCACATACATACGACTAATAAAACTTGAAACTTGAAACTATGATAACTTTCAGTTTACAGTGCATTCGGAAAGCCTTATTCTAAAATGGATTCAATTCATTTTTTTCCTCATCAATCTTTTCTATGAGAAATTGAGCTCAGATGCATCCTGTTTCCATTGATCATCCTTGAGATGTTTCTACAACTTGATTGGAGTCTGTCAGGAGTTCACCTAGTGTGACGAACGTCGTAATCCTCCTCGTCTGAGGAGGAGTAAGGATCGGACCAAAGCGCAGCGTGGTTTGATGAATACATGCTTGATTTATTTAACGAAGACAAAAACAACTAAACAAACTTACAAAAACAACAAAACAAACGTGACGCTATAAAGCGTAAATGCAGACACAAGCAACCAACGTATAGACATAGACAATAACCCACAACCCAAAATACAAAACAGGCTACCTAAATATGGTTCCCAATGAGAGACAACGCAAAACACCTGCCTCTGATTGAGAACCATATCAGGCCAAACACAGAAATAGACAAACCAGACATACAACATAGAATGCCCACACAGATCACACCCTGACCAACCAAAACATACAAAGCATGGTCAGGGTGTGACAGTACCCCCCCCCCCTCCCCTCCCCCCCACCCAAGGTGCGGACTCCGGCCACAAAACCTGAACCTATAGGGGAGGGTCTGGGTGGGCATCTGTCCGCGGTGGCGGCTCTGGCGCTGGACGTGGCCCCCACTCCACCATAGTCAATCCCCGCTTCCGTGGCCTCCTAGGAACGGCGACCCTCCTAAATGACCCCACTGGACTGAGGGGTGCCTCTGGACTGAGGGGTGCCTCTGGACTGAGGGGTGCCTCTGGACTGAGGGGTGCCTCTGGACTGAGGGGCAGCTCCGGACTGAGGGGCAGCAGATGACTGAAGGGCAGCTCATGACTGAGAGGTAGCTCATGACTGAAGAGCAGCTCCTGACTGGCGGGCGGCTCTGGCGGCTCCTGACTGGCGGGCGGCTCTGGCGGCTCCTGACTGGCGGGCGGCTCCTGACTGGCGGGCGGCTCTGGCGGCTCCTGACTGGCGGGCGGCTCTGGCGGCTCCTGACTGGCGGGCGGCTCCTGACTGGCGGGCGGCTCTGGCGGCTCCTGACTGGCGGGCGGCTCCTGACTGGCGGGCGGCTCTGGCGGCTCCTGACTGGCGGGCGGCTCTGGCGGCTCCTGACTGACGGGCGGCTCTGGCGGCTCCTGACTGACGGGCGGCTCTGGTGGCTCAGGACAGACGGGCGGCTCTGGTGGCTCAGGACAGACGGGCGGCTTAGATGGCGCTGGGCAGACGGGCGGCTCAGATGGCGCTGGGCAGACGGGCGGCTCAGATGGCGCTGGGCAGACGGGCGGCTCAGATGGCGCTGGGCAGACGGGCGGCTCAGATGGCGCTGGGCAGACGGGCGGCTCAGGCGGCGCTGGGCAGACGGGAGACTCTGGCCTGCTGAGGCGCACAGTTGGCCTGGTGCGTGGTGCCGGAACTGGTGGTACCGGGCTGGGGACACGCACCTCTGGGCGAGTGCGGGGAGCAGGAACAGGGCATACTGGACCCTGGAGGCGCACAGTAGGCCTGGTGCGTGGTGCCGGAACTGGTGCTACCGGGCTGGGGACACGCACCTCTGGGCGAGTGCGGAGAGGAGGAACAGGGCGTACTGGACTCTGGAGACACACAGGAAGCGTGGTGTTGGCACTGGTGGTACTGGGCTGGTGCGAGGGGCTGCCACAGGCGGACTGGTGCGTGGAGAAGGCACCGGGTAGACCGGACCGGACCGTGCTTACATGCAGCCTCCTCATACCGCTGCCTCCAGCTCAGCTTTGGGGCGGCGATACTCACCAGCCTGTTTCCATGGTCCCTTTCCGTCCAGTATTTCCTCCCATGTCCAGAAATCCTGACCTCGCTGTCTCTCCTGCTCCTGCCCGTTACCACGCTGCTTGGTTCGTGTTTGGTGGGTTATTCTGTCACGGCAGATTTCCTCCTCTTCGTCTGAAGAGGTGTAGCAGGGATCGGACCAAAACGCAGCGTGGTAAGTGTCCATGTTTTAATAGAATCAACTGAACATGACACAATACAAAATAACAAAGTGAATCTAACCGAAAACAGTCCCGTGTGGCACAAACACTGACACAGGAAACAAACACCCACCAACCAACAGTGAAAACAGGTTACCTAAATATGGTTCCCAATCAGAGACAATGAATGACAGCTGCCTCTGATTGAGAACCATATCAGGCCAAACTAGAAAACCCCACATAGAAACAGACAACATAGATAATACCCACCCAACTCATGCCCTGACCAACAAAATAAAGACAAAACAAAGTAAATAAGGTCAGAAACGTGACACCTAGGGGGTCATGATTGGGGCTGTACCAAATTATTGATGTATTATAATAATTGATTATGCTTATGTTGTATTAATAGAAGGGAGGGGTTATATATATATATATATATATATATATATATATATATATATATATATATATATATATATTATGAGGTTTTAATATTGTTCCACAGTTGTTTTCTAGTTCTCTCTCTCTCTGCCTCTTATAAAGAGACCCCTCTGAGAAATGTGTGACTGAGACAGAACTCTGCAGGGGAGTGTAGGAGATAAGACTAGTCAGACATTCCACTATAAATCAACTTGGACATTTACTGCTAAGATTTTAGATAACACACTAAAAGCCTAGTTTATATAGCTGTGTAGGCATGGTTTTGGTGTCATGAGTAAAAGAGAATGACGTAGGTAGTGAAATCACTTCGGGTTTGATAAAATAACATGGGACCTTTTCTTTGATGCAGAACTTACTCAGAAACATGCGTGCTATGTTCCTGATTGTCAACTTCTGTCTGCAATTGCATTAATAAAGGTTTCTGAATTATTTCATTAAAGATATTGTCATAATGCTAATTTCACCAATGAGCCAATGACTGACAAGGACCAAGGAACGAACCCTAACATTTGGCGAGCTAGCCAGGAGTGAGTGTCACCCCGGTTGGCGGAGATTCTACACCACGGTGCCAGAGCTCAAAATTAAATAAGGTAAGCAGACACCCGTTTAATCTAAGTCTGTAATTAAATGGCATTCACTGGTGTGGTTTCCCTCTAACAAGTAAGTGGCACCTCACTTTGAATATGACATAGTCGGATCCTAGTTTGGTAAACTTATGTAACGGGCTATTGGTGAAATGCATGATGTCAATATAGGATGAATGAAATGAAAGCTTGATGATTTTAATTTTAATTTGTTTACTAGTTATTTTATTGTGCAGAGGTGGTTTGACGAAGCTACCTGAGGTTAGCCCTATCCTACGGGGGTTGGCCGTTTATGAGTTAAATACTAGTTAGTTTTGCAGAGGTGATTCAGCATTAATCACCTAATTTTATTTGAGGTAATTACCCAGATACTAGTTATTTTTTATTATTTTGTAGAGGTACCCAGTGAATGAGTTGAGTTGTTTATGTATAGTGCGTTGTATGTTTCATTGTTTGTTTGTCTGTGGATTATGGTGGGGGTTATTGGGTAATGGCCCAATAGTGTAATAAAAAGTTAGGAGTAGGACAGAAATTATTTAAATAAAAGGTATGTGTTCATAAAAAGTTACTTTGTATCACCACCAGGGGGCACTGGTATAACAGACACCTGTCTATATAAGGTCCCACAGTTGACAGTATGTCAGAATAAAAACCAAGCCATCAGTTCGAAGGAATTGTCCGTATAGTTCCGAGACAGGAATGTGTCGAGACACAGATCTGGGGAAGGGTACCAAAAATGTCTGCAGCATAGAAGGTCCCCAGTGGCCCAAGACCACAGTGGCCTCCTTCATTCTTAAATGGAAGAAGTTTGGAACTACCAAGACTCTTCCTAAAGCTGGCTGCCCAGCCAAACTGAGCAATCGGTGACCAAGAACCCGATGGTCACTCTGACAGAGCACCAGAGTTCCTCTGTGGAGATGGGAGAACCTTCCAGAAGGACAACCATTTCTGCAGCACTCCACCAATCAGGCCTTTATGCTAGAGTGGCCAGACGGAAGCCACTCCTCAGTTAAAGGCACATGACAGCCCGCTTGGAGTTTGCCAAAAGGCACCTAAAAGACTCTCAGACCATGAAAAACAAGATTCTCTGGTCTGATGAAACTAAGATTGAACGTTTTGGCCTGAATGCAAGCGTCACGTCTGGAGGAATCCTGGCACCATCCTTACGTTGAAGCATGGTGGTGGCAGCATCATGCTGTGGGAATGTTTTCCAGTGGCAGGGACTGAGAGACTAGTCAGGATGAAGGGAAAGATGAATGGAACAAAGTACAGAGAGATCCTTGATGAAAACCTGCTCCAGAGCGCTCAGGACCTCAGACTGTATCACGACTCAGGCTAAGAACCAGATGCAGACACAGGAGGCAGATGGTACGAGTCTCAGTCTATAAAAGTTCAAGGGGCAGGCAAAAGGTAGGTCAAGGCAGGCAAAGGGTCGTAATCCAAATCAGAGTCAGGCAGGTACAGGAGGGCGGGCAGGATCAGGGTCAGGACAGGCAGAAAGGTCAGAACTGGGACGACTAAGAAAAACAAAAACTAGAGCACAGGGAACACGCTGGTAGGATTTGATGGGACAAGACGAACTGGCAACAGACAAACAGAAAACGCAGGTATAAATACACAGGGGATAAGGACAGGAGATGGGAGACACCTGGTGGGGGGTGGAGACAAGCACAAAGACAGGTGAAACAGATCAGGGTGTGACAGACTGGGGCTAAGGTTCACCTTCCAACAGGGCAACGACCCTGGGCACACAGCAACGACAACGCGGGAGTGGCTTCGGGACAAGTCTCTGAATGTCCTTGAGTGCGATCGAACATCTCTGGAGAGACCTGAAAATAGCTGTGCAGCGACGCTCCCCATCCAACCTGACCGAGCTTGAGAGAATCTGCAGAGAACAATTAATGAAATACAGGTGTGCCAAGCTTGTAGTGTCATACCCAAGAAGACTCGAGGCTGCAATCGCTGCCAAAGGTGCTTCAACAAAGTATTGAGTAAAGGGTCTGAATACTTATGTAAATCTGATATTTCATTTATTTTTATTTGTTATACATTTGCAAAAAAAACAACTGTATTTTGCTTTGTCTTTATGGGGTATTGTGTGTAGATTGATGAGGGGGGGAAAAACATTTTCATCCATTTTAGATTAAGGCTGTGACATAACAAAATGTGGATAAAGACAAGGGCTCTGAATACTCTCCAAATGCACTGTAGTAATGCAAATTTGTGAGGTCAGGAAAACACATAGGCCTACCCATAGACAGTATAACCACATTTATGGTTGACATAACAGTAAAGTGGTAACTGACTCCAAAGCAAAAGTTAATGCTAAAATAAGACTACAAGTCATGTCATGAGTGAGATCAGTAAATGAGTCTAGCATGATAGATGTTCATGTTCAACCTGCCTTTGCATCAGTTGAAGATTGTGGAGGTATGAAAGTCAACCTATTACAGTTTCAAGTTTTAATGTCACGTACATAAGTACAGTGAAATACCTTTCTTGCAAACTCTAAACCCAAAAATGCAGTAATCAATATAAATGTAGTACTAAAAAGGTAAGCCTTTACTTGACAACCAGAGTCATAACACTTTATGACACGTTCATAATCATGTCATAATATGTCATAACAGCTGACATAACGTGTCATAACCTGTCATTATATGGTCATAACACTGTCATGACCCATATATTTACATCTGTTGTGATGTACAGTATATTGTATTATTTTATGGCTGGTTATGACACCTACATAATATGTGTTTTTTTCCCTGCCACAAAGTTTCCTTTTGTTTGAAAGTTTGTGTCTTAAGTTCTATTTTTGTTGTTGTTGTAATGCATTCTTTACAGTCATCTGTCTTTTGATCTCATGTTGTACATCTCTTACAGCCTGTCTATCACCCTCAGCATGAACTGCCTTCTTCCTATTAAGTTGTAATTTAATATTTTTTGATATCGAAGGCTTATTGTTAGGGAAGATTTTACAGGTTTTAGTAGGCACAACTGTAAAATGTTCCTTAACCTACCCGGACTTTGAACTACTCCCCTCTGGGTGCAGGTATAGGGTATCCCCCCGGACTTTGAATTCCTCCCCTCTGGGTGCAGGTATAGGGTATCCCCCCGGACTTTGAATTCCTCCCCTCTGGGTGCAGGTATAGGGTATCCCCCCGGACTTTGAATTCCTCCCCTCTGGGTGCAGGTATAGGGTATCCCCCCGGACTTTGAATTCCTCCCCTCTGGGTGCAGGTATAGGGTATCCCCCCGGACTTTGAATTCCTCCCCTCTGGGTGCAGGTATAGGGTATCCCCCCGGACTTTGAACTCCTCCCCTCTGGGTGCAGGTATAGGGTATCCCCCCGGACTTTGAACTCCTCCCCTCTGGGTGCAGGTATAGGGTATCCCCCCGGACTTTGAACTCCTCCCCTCTGGGTGCAGGTATAGGGTATCCCCCCGGACTTTGAACTCCTCCCCTCTGGGTGCAGGTATAGGGTATCCCCCCGGACTTTGAACTCCTCCCCTCTGGGTGCAGGTATAGGGTATCCCCCCGGACTTTGAACTCCTCCCCTCTGGGTGCAGGTATAGGGTATCCCCCCGGACTTTGAACTCCTCCCCTCTGGGTGCAGGTATAGGGTATCCCCCCGGACTTTGAACTCCTCCCCTCTGGGTGCAGGTATAGGGTATCCCCCCGGACTTTGAACTCCTCCCCTCTGGGTGCAGGTATAGGGTATCCCCCCGGACTTTGAACTCCTCCCCTCTGGGTGCAGGTATAGGGTATCCCCCCGGACTTTGAACTCCTCCCCTCTGGGTGCAGGTATAGGGTATCCCCCCGGACTTTGAACTCCTCCCCTCTGGGTGCAGGTATAGGGTATCCCCCCGGACTTTGAACTCCTCCCCTCTGGGTGCAGGTATAGGGTATCCCCCCGGACTTTGAACTCCTCCCCTCTGGGTGCAGGTATAGGGTATCCCCCCGGACTTTGAACTCCTCCCCTCTGGGTGCAGGTATAGGGTATCCCCCCGGACTTTGAACTCCTCCCCTCTGGGTGCAGGTATAGGGTATCCCCCCGGACTTTGAACTCCTCCCCTCTGGGTGCAGGTATAGGGTATCCCCCCGGACTTTGAATTCCTCCCCTCTGGGTGCAGGTATAGGGTATCCCCCCGGACTTTGAATTCCTCCCCTCTGGGTGCAGGTATAGGGTATCCCCCCGGACTTTGAATTCCTCCCCTCTGGGTGCAGGTATAGGGTATCCCCCCGGACTTTGAATTCCTCCCCTCTGGGTGCAGGTATAGGGTATCCCCCCGGCAGGGAAAACAGAACAAGGCGATAATTTGTGCCAGGTGTGATATCCCTCTTAAACAGCTCAGGCTAATATTCCTATCTTTTTATTTATTTGTATTTATTTAAACTTATTTAGCTAGGCAAGTCAGTTAAGAACAAATTCTTATTTTACAATGACGGCCTACCCCAGCCAAACCCTCCCATAACATGGATGACGCTGGGCCAATTGTGCGCCGCCCTATGGGACTCCCGATCACGGCCGGTTATGATACCCAGTAAGGCCAGCAAGCTAGTCTCTTTTTATTGGTATGTAACTGCTATGAATGTTGTATTGTCAATTTGTTTTCTGCTGTATTTAAATGCCACTTTAAATGTGTACATGACACTGCAAAAACATCTCCCCATTGGGACAATAAAGTCAGTAAGTAAAGTAAGATGTGTTTTTCCCTGACAAGAATTTTCCTGTCTTAAGTCCTTTGTTGTTGTTGTAATGCATTCTTTACAGTCATGTTTTTTAATCATATTTTAAATAACTTGTAGAAAATATGACCATCCTGACCATTATGACCATCCTGTGTCAATTTACTTGGACTAAGAAAATACACTTTATGACACTGTCAAGAAGCATTATGACCATCTTGTGTCACTTTACTTGGACTAAGAAAATACTTTTTATGACACTGTCAAGAAGCATTATGACCATCATAATCATATAAGCCAGATAGTCCTATCACGTACATGCCCTTAATCAGTCATCAGTCAAAAAGAGGGTGTCTTGTCTTGCTCCTGAAATCTGCCCCTGCATTCATCCCAGTCATCAGAAACAGAGCATTGGGGTATTTGCATTTCTGACATCAATGTGTGTGCAATTACAGTGATAATTTTATATGGTCAATTTCAGAAAAGTATATACACTGCTCAAAAAAATAAAGGGAACACTTAAACAACACAATGTAACTCCAAGTCAATCACACTTCTGTGAAATCAAACTGTCCACTTAGGAAGCAACACTGATTGACAATAAATTTCACATGCTGTTGTGCAAATGGAATAGACAAAAGGTGGAAATTATAGGCAATTAGCAAGACACCCCCAAAAAAGGAGTGATTCTGCAGGTGGTGACCACAGACCACTTCTCAGTTCCTATGCTTCCTGGCTGATGTTTTGGTCACTTTTGAATGCTGGCGGTGCTCTCACTCTAGTGGTAGCATGAGACGGAGTCTACAACCCACACAAGTGGCTCAGGTAGTGCAGTTCATCCAGGATGGCACATCAATGCGAGCTGTGGCAAAAAGGTTTGCTGTGTCTGTCAGCGTAGTGTCCAGAGCATGGAGGCGCTACCAGGAGACAGGCCAGTACATCAGGAGACGTGGAGGAGGCCGTAGGAGGGCAACAACCCAGCAGCAGGACCGCTACCTCCGCCTTTGTGCAAGGAGGTGCACTGCCAGAGCCCTGCAAAATGACCTCCAGCAGGCCACAAATGTGCATGTGTCAGCATATGGTCTCACAAGGGGTCTGAGGATCTCATCTCGGTACCTATTGGCAGTCAGGCTACCTCTGGCGAGCACATGGAGGGCTGTGCGTCCCCACAAAGAAATGCCACCCCACACCATGACTGACCCATCGCCAAACCGGTCATGCTGGAGGATGTTGCAGGCAGCAGAACGTTCTCCACGGCGTCTCCAGACTCTGTCACGTCTGTCACATGTGCTCATGTGCTCAGTGTGAACCTGCTTTCATCTGTGAAGAGCACAGGGCGCCAGTGGCGAATTTGCCAATCTTGGTGTTCTCTGGCAAATGCCAAACGTCCTGCACGGTGTTGGGCTGTAAGCACAACCCCCACCTGTGGACGTCGGGCCCTCATACCACCCTCATGGAGTCTGTTTCTGACCGTTTGAGCAGACACATGCACATTTGTGGCCTGCTGGAGGTCATTTTGCAGGGCGCTGGCAGTGCTCCTCCTTGCACAAAGGCGGAGGTAGCGGTCCTGCTGCTGGGTTGTTGCCCTCCTACAGCCTCCTCCACGTCTCCTGATGTACTGGCCTGTCTCCTGGTAGCGCCTCCATGCTCTGGACACTACGCTGACAGACACAGCAAACCTTTTTGCCACAGCTCGCATTGATGTGCCATCCTGGATGAACTGCACTACCTGAGCCACTTGTGTGGGTTGTAGACTCCGTCTTATGCTACCACTAGAGTGAGAGCACCGCCAGCATTCAAAAGTGACCAAAACATCAGCCAGGAAGCATAGGAACTGAGAAGTGGTCTGTGGTCACCACCTGCAGAATCACTCCTTTTTTGGGGGTGTCTTGCTAATTGCCTATAATTTCCACCTTTTGTCTATTCCATTTGCACAACAGCATGTGAAATTTATTGTCAATCAGTGTTGCTTCCTAAGTGGACAGTTTGATTTCACAGAAGTGTGATTGACTTGGAGTTACATTGTGTTGTTTAAGTGTTCCCTTTATTTTTTTGAGCAGTGTATAACATAAACATACTGTTTGCAAGTAGGCTTTGGTGTAATGGGATGTTTTGCCTTGTACGGTAGATTTTGTTGGTTTTGTGTCATGACAGTGTTTTTAGCCCAAACGGTTCGGACACTACAGACAGAAGTTGGCACATCAGCTTTACCTACTTCAGATGAGTCACGTTCAGACACTACAGACGTTTTCATTCGATTTTCAGGATGTCTCATGGTCTGACAAACACCGCTGTAGCTCGACCACCTTCCACTGCAGATGCGGAAGTCCGACAGGCAGATGTGGTGGGTATTTTTGTATTACGTTGCTTAGATTGACACATGTGTGCGTCAAAAGACACTTAATTAACCAGTATTGAAGCAGTTACGAGGTAACTGTGGCTCAATACAGGCAGGCCTCATCAAGTACTGTGTTCTGTAATGTCTAGCTGGTAAATATTTGCAATAAAAGAACTAAACACATTGGGCCTCTCACTGTTCCACCTGTCTTTCCTCAATTGAATGTATAATATTTAAATGTATATGAATTACATGTAATGTCCAGGCAAAATTTCCTATTGATATAGTCTGTAACCTTCTGAAAGAAAAAGCTGGATTTGTTAGCCAAATGTGGATGGAAAGTTGAAGGCCTGAAGGCCCGTGTTGACCAGTCCAGATGGCATTGGGAGATACCAGCCATGCAAATGGCAGGGAACACTTTTTCAAAGCAGCTTCTTATCGTCATCTGACGCATCTCCTGTGCTGCTTTCAAGCTTTTTTCACTGTGAGCGTTCAGTCTACCCTGAAGGCCTCCTGGTGATCATGGATTACAAACTGCATCCCACCTATTGATCACTGGTTTCACAAGTAAAACCCAGGTTTATGAGCAGATTTCTTAAGTCAAGGTCAGTATCTCCTCTTCCTGAAAATATGTTATCTTTCAGAATTTCTATGAAGGACTGCATTTACAAATGGTTCATACTGCTTAATACTTGGTCGTTGCTCTGTATATTCTTATTCAAACGTATGCCAATACGTAGTTTGAAAATAACTTTAAACAGAACATTTTATTGTGTGAGTGAAACATTTTGAATATTGTGACATTTTTCAAAATTTAGTTACCAATAATTAGTTAGGCTAGCAAAATGGCTGTGTTGTATTGATGTTGAAAAATAGTTTACTTTTAAGGGAGATTTCCAAGACCCAAGACCTAAAAAGTGCTTTCAATTGAGACACTCCAGTTTATTTCTGCTCAAGTTCTTTTTAAATAACATGAGCTTCTATAGACAGAAACAAGATGTGTCTGGAATAATGTCGCCTGTTTATACAGGCTGCTATTGCATAGTATTATGTTCTATTCACACTACCTGGTGTACCATCTCATTAATGCTCAAATTAATGTCATATTGAGAGGCCATACATTACTTTATAAAAGTGGCATAATTACTTTTTCTGTGCTGTGATAACCTCTAAACGCACCAGGATGTGTTGTACACACGGGTTCTCTGGGAAGTGTGATGGTTCTAAATCAAATCAAATTTTATTGGTCACATACACATGGTTAGCAGATGGTAATGCGAGTGTAGCAAAATGCGAGTGTAGCGAAATGCTTGTGCTTCTAGTTCCGACCGTGCAGTAATATCTATATCTGCAGTAACAAAGAATGTGGAACCATACTGACTCAATGGTTCATTGCCATTCAAAAAAGGGTTCTATCCTCTTTCAGTGATTATAAAAAATGAAGGGGTGGCTTATTAGAATATTTGAGGCTGGTTTTTCACAGCTCTTTTTGTGCAACCGTGAGTGAGACTGTCATTCCAGTTTATCTGATCTGTTGTGTTATGCTATTACATTTTGTACAGTATATGTCCAGTGATGGTGTCTTGTGAAAAATTAATGTATAGACTTGTGTCAATTGAGAATGTTTGACTAAGTCAGTAGTTCTCAGTTCTCTCCTCAGCCATTCCAGAGCTAACACACCTGATTCAATTAGTTAATAAACACAATAACACAATTAACACAATAATGAAACATATGGTGTTTTAACAATATAATATGGCTATTAAACCAGAATAAAAAACGTTATAGTTCTAAAAATAACCTTTGAGATAGAGAACCTCCATAAAGGTTCTGTAACCCCTATAACCTCCATAAAGGTTCTATATTTACAACCATAAAATAAAAAAATCTATACAGCCCGAAAAGGGTTGTAACCATCGTGGAACCCTTTTTTGGTGCTATGTAGAAGACAAAAGCACCATACAAGTTCCATTTAGAACCTTATGAGCATGGTTCTTTATATACAAGGGTTCTGCTATGGTTACAAGCCAAATAACCTTTAATTGGCACTATATAGAACAATTTGTTTTTATTGTGTAATTGTGCTAGCCCATAGGTTTGAGTATCATGTAAGATCCAGCTGAATGTGTAGGCCAACCCTTTTCACTGTTAAATTACCTCAAGTAAAATGTTGAGGATATTTAGTTAATAACCATATGCATTTATGTGTGCCATGGCGGTCTACACTGGAAAAAATGAACATTCTTTAATGGTTCATCCTCAGCTCTTAAGGTTCCTTGGAGAACTCTTACGCGATAAAGAACCTTTGAGTTAAGTGTGAGGTGCTTGACGTGGCATCTACGGTTCTTCAGAATTCTAAAAGTTTCTTGAAATATATGGAAGCCTACAAATGTGTCCCTTTCATATCAGTTAAATTAACACTGTGAAGAAGTACAATTACCCCCAGTGTAGGTGTCAATAACCAGAGTTGAATCAAAACTACACCCATCACTATATTTCCCAGCATGCTCTATTGCAGTTACATTTTTAGAATAGTTTTTATCAATACCGACATTGCCTTCAGAAAGTATTCAAACCCCTTGACTTTTTCCACATTTTGTTGAGTATTAAATTGAGATTTTATGTCACTGGCCTACACACAATACTCCATAAGGTCAAAGCTTGTTATGGCAAGCGTAAATAAGTTAATGAGTAAAAATGTGCTTAACCATAGTGATAGGCATTCCGGCTCTTTTCAGTGAGCCGGCTCGTTCGGCTCAGCTCACCAAAAAGCTGCCTCACTTTCGAGGGGCTGATGCGGTTTCTTCTCTCAGTAATTATTTGTCCCGTTTTCGAGAAGACCCTCTCAGAGGGAACGGATGTGGCCACTATGCAGAGTCTCCCTGTCATGACTTTAGTAAGCCGTGGGTAGACAGAGGCCTTGGTCTTCCACCAGCTCAGAGGATCTGCAGATTGGAGGGGCTCCTCCAAATAGGAGCGGACCTCCATTATGGCATTATGGCATCTGCTGAGGGATTCCTTCGTGCTGCATCCCCAGTTGCTCTCTCGTCAAACAACATCCAAACAGCAGACGTTTGTGGCACTACTGCTGGTGCTTCTGCTCCATCTGATCCCTCTTCTTCCTGTTGCCCTGGTGCCTGAGCCAGCTGACTGCTGGGGCTGTCCCTCCCTGCTGCAGAGGTTATTCTTTGAAGAGCCTCATCAATCGCTCAACGCATCACTGAAGGCTAACTTCTTAAACCTGGGGTCAAGTTCAGCGGTTTCTGATAGCACGTGATTATATTCCATTCTGTGGAACTTTCTGTCCATTGATGAACATAGGGTGTCCATCAACTCTGTCACATGTCCTGTGGTTACATTTGCTTCTCTCTGGCGACTGGCTGTGATTCGCTGCAGACCCTTACACAGGAATATCATTTTTGAGGCTGTCACATAGTTGAAAAGAGAGAACAGTAACTTATTAGTTCAGGTTCATGTTTTGTCTACTGATACTACATTCTCATCTACTGCTCATATACATATATAATTACTGGATTAAATAATGATGTAGTAATAACTGCTTACTGTATCAGCTCAGGCATCCCCATCTGGCGTTGTGTAGACTTTAGTTTTTCAGCACCTACTGTGCTCCTGTGGAAGTATTCCACAGCTGCTTTCACTTTTGTCCACAGTGGGCTTCATCACATTCAGAGCATCTCTTACAATCAGGTTGATTGTCTGGGCAAGACATGGGTGATGGGTCCATTTAAACATTTTTATGGATTAGGTTATGTTAGCTGCATTGTTGCTAACACAACATACCACTTTTCCATCTACTTGCCATTCTACGGCCACTCTCAACAGTTCCTCTGTCAAGTTCCCTAAGGTATGTCTGTCGCTGAACTCAAAGCAGTCCAGAAGACAGCTAGACATCGAAAAATCTTCAATGAAGTGACATGTAACCGACATCTAAAAAGTGGTTACCTTTGATGTCCAGCAGTCAGTGGTAAGGCAAACTGCAGTAGCTTTTTGGACTCTTTCCTGTGTACTCTCGTACAGTTGTGGAATAAGTGATTTTGAAAGGGTTTTCCTGCTTGGAATTGTGTACATTGGATTTAGACTATTGCTATAATTTCCATGATCGAAAATGGCTGGAAATCGGTGGCAGTCATTTTAGCCAATGCAATATCAATTTGGCCTTGTTTTGCTACAGACATAGACTTTGGCATAAACTGGTCAATAGAAGACTGTGTTGCTGTGGGTTGCGGAGTAGGCCTACTTGACTGAGTGGATACATCACCACATGTGGAGATGCTGGCTCCACCACTATCACTAGCTCCGCTACAGCTAGCTTCACAGTTGGGTGCACAGATCGCATATGCCGCTGTAGGTTGTGCGTAGAACCGGCTTTATATGAGATTTTGTTTTGGCAAATTCTACACTGTGCTCTAACATTGTCTACATTATTAAAATGCATCCAAATGCTACTGTGCTTCCGACTCATTTTCCAGCTGTTGTTTTCACAGCTGTCCTTCCTCTCTCTCCTCGGCTGCTAAGTGTGTGACTGTGAGTGAGTTGGCTCGGCCCTCCCTCACGCATCTTTGGTTCATTGGTTGACACTGCGTGTCTGATTGACAGGAACAACAGGTGAGGCTGTTAGTCTGAGCAGACAGTCAGAACGAATGTCTGTGCGCTTGAGCATTTAGGCCTATATTATTCAATTAATTTTTTCATTCTTTGAATTAGTTAATTCTATTCATTCAAATCTTTTGATTATTCATATCTTAATTTTATAATAGTTTTATAAATAGATATGGCTCTTCTGATATGCGAGCCGGCTCCCAACGCTCATAGAGCCAACTCGTTCACGAACGACCCATCACTACTTAACAAGTCACATAATAAGTTGCATGGACTCACTCTGTGCGCAAAGATAGTGTTTAACACATCTCTGTACCCCACACATAAAATTATCTACAAGGTCCCTCAGTCGAGCATTGTATTTCAAACACAAAATCAACCACAAAGACCAGGGAGGTTTTCCAATGCCTCGCAAATAAGGGCACCTATTGGTAGATGAGTAAAATAAAAAGAAAAAAAAGCAGACATTGAATATCTCTTTGAGCATGGTGAAGTTATTAAGTTATTACACTTTGGATGGTGTATCAATACACCCGGTCACTACAAAGATACAGGCGTCCTTCCTAACTCAGTTGCCGGAGACAAAGGAAACCATTCAGGCATTTCACCATGAGGCCAACGGGTGACTTTAAAACCGTTGCAGAGTTTAATGGCTTTGAAGGGAGAAAACTGAGGATGGATCAACAACATTGTAGTTACTCCACAATACTAACCTAAATGATAGAGTGAAAAGAAGGAAGCCTGTACAGAATAAAACTATTCCAAAACATGCGTCCTGTTTGCAATTAGGCATTAAAGTAAAACGGCAAAAAATGTGGCAAAGAAATTTACTTTATGTCCTGAATACAACATGTTTGTCACGTTCTGACCATAGTTCTTTTGTATTTTCTTTGTTTTAGTGTGGTCAGGGCGTGAGTTGGGTGGGTTATCTATGTTTTGTGTTTCTATGTTGGGTTTGTCATTTGGCCTGATATGGTTCTCAATCAGAGGCAGGTGTTTGTCATTGTCTCTGATTGGGAACCATATTTAGGTAGCCTGTTTTGTCTTTTGGTTTGTGGGTGTTTGTCTTCCGTGTCAGTGTTTGTCGCCACACGGTACTGTTTCGTTTGTTCACTTCGTTTATTGTTTTGTTCCAGTGTTCAGTTTTGTTTATTAAAAAGACATGAACACTTACCACGCTGCGCTTTGGTCCGATCCTTCTACCACCACAGACGATTGTTACAATGTTATGTTGGGGCAAATCCAACACAACACTTCACTGAGTACCACTCTTCATATTTTCAAGCAATGTGGTGGCTGCATTATGTTATGGGTATGCTTGTGATCGTCAAGGACTAGGGAGTTTTTTAGGGATAAAAATAAACGGAATGAAGCTAATCACATGCAAAATCCTAGCGAAAACCTGATTCAATCTGCTTTCCAACAGACATTGGGAGACAAATTCACCTTTCAGCAGGACAATAAGCAAAAAGACAAGGCCAAATTTACACTTGAGTTGCTTACCAAGACGACATGGAATGTTCCTGAGTGGCCTAGTTAGAGTTTTGACTTATATCGGCTTGAAAATCTATGGCAAGACTTCAAAATGTCTGTCAAAGCTATTTTTTTAATAATAATTTATGATCCAGGTGTGCAAAACTCTTAGAGACTTATCCAGAAAGACATTTATTGACTCAGAGTTGTGAATACATATGTAAATTAGATATTTCTGAATGTCATTTTCAATACATTTGCAAAATTTTATAAAAACATGTTTCACTTTGTCATTATGGGGTATTGTGTGTAGATGGGTGAGAGAAAAAAAAGATGTAATCCATTTTGAATTCAGACTGTAACACAACAAAATGTGGAAAAAGTCAAGGGGTTTGAATACTTTCTGAAGGGACTCTTCTGGCATGTAAATTGTTGAAAGGACATACCGAACAGTGTACATAGTACGTGCATTGTTCTGGGTTTTGTTTATTGATCAGAGAGATTGACAAGGATCATTCAGTGCACCATCAGCAGTTCAGCAGGACAAGCTCACTGTCTGCTGTGTTTGTGTTACGGGGAAAATGCAAAGTAATGCAAAGGAAAGTTTGTCTAGTTAAATTATGACTTTGTGTACTTCAGGGAAAGGAGCACATGAGATAAGAGGTTAATAATGGTTATGACGTGTATTCATTATTTAAGTAGCTACCTCACAGGGAAATATTAAAAAGAAAAGGAAATACATTCCCAGAGATGGATAATAACATCTGAATAGAATAATAAAAGCAACAAATAGACACAGACTCAAATGAGACAAATATAACAACAATGGGTATTGACTATCAGAAAATTGATGTTATGTCTTCACTTTTTGTTTCACTCGAAGAGCCAAACATTGTAATTAAGTAATGTGTCCAAATTATTGAAGCAGTGTCCATCTTCTTTACTTCCATCAGACAAACGATGTGGGCCAGAGCTGTAATACTTTTCATTGGTGTGGTATTCCACTACCAGCAGGTAAGCAGTACATTGTAATGGTATTTGGAATGAGCCGGTAAGACAATTTACACAGGAGCCATGGATGTTAGCCAAGTAAATCAAGTATAGCACAGATAAAAACAAAACATGTTATAGAGA
This sequence comes from Salvelinus namaycush, assembly GCF_016432855.1. Taxonomy (NCBI): domain Eukaryota; kingdom Metazoa; phylum Chordata; class Actinopteri; order Salmoniformes; family Salmonidae; genus Salvelinus; species Salvelinus namaycush. Next base: position 16,400,972 of record NC_052335.1, on the reverse strand, counting down.
AATGGAAGTAACTTAATTAATGTATATTATCTCACAGATTAGTTCTAATGGTCAGAGGGGGTGTGGTATATGGCCAATATACCACGGTTAAGGGCTGTTCTTATGCACAACGCAATGCAGAGTGCCCGGATACAGCCCTTAGCCGTGGTATATTGGCCATATATCACAAACCCCTGAGGTGCCTTACTGCTATTATAAACTGGTTACCAACGTAATTAGAGCAGTAAAAATAAATGTTTTGTCATACCCGTGGTATACGGTCTGATATACTACCGCTGTCAGCCAATCAGCATTCAGGGCTCAAATCAGCCAGTTTATAATGTTCCTTTAGTGATGAAATATAATGTGTCTCTCTCTTCATTCACACAGGCCTTAGCAGTGGGTGAGTTATTTATACATGTATGTCTGAATACATAACAAACCAAGCAGCTTACTCTCTATGAAAAGAACCATAAAGGGAATGCATGAGGAAATGTGAAATTACTAAGTAACTCACACAAGCAGATGCACACTTGAAGACCCTCTCCTCTTATGATTTAAATCAGAAGTCGAACAGGCTCTCATGCCTATTTGACAAAATGTTTCCTTTATGTCACTGGTTGTTTTAGATACCTACATGGCTGAGTTCATGATAGAAAGCAATGCTACGATGTACGTCTCTGGTGCTCTATCAGCAATCAAGCAAATAGCAACACCTAATACAACAGTGACTATTGAACTGCTTGAACTAACAGCAGGTACAGTATCACTATTTCTACCAAATATGGTTTCATAGAGAAAAATGTGTTTAAAATGCTTCTCTATCAGTATTTCATCCATAGCCCGAATGATCATGTGTGTTTCTTTGTAGAATGTCAAATTGTCGGGAATGCTTCTACGTGTAACTGTTCATCAGCGTACATCTGGAGTAACGACGTGTGTGGCAATTTCCAGTGTTGCAATGACTCATATTGTAACGCAAATATTTCTCACTACCCAGCCTTCTGCATACCCAAAGTGAAAGGTACTGCTGCTGATACTGTTATTTCTACTATCATTCTTCTATATGATCAGTAGCCTAGCCCTAGTTGATACTATTAAAAAAGTATTGTTATGATTCCTTCTTCATTGTATCATTGTTGCTGTTGTTTCTACTAATTGTCATCCACTGCTATTATTAATGTAGTTATTGTTATTGTTGCAGTGTTACTGTATATTTTACACTATTATAATTGTTTGTTTTTGTTGACATAGTTTGCTTAAATGGAATAGTCCAAGTGAGATTAACAATTACTCAAACTGATACTATCAAAAAACAGGTACATTTTCATTTTTATTTTTGGGAATTCAAATTCGCTGAAATAGTAGTTTTGGTTTTGAGAAAAATGATTAACATGTATAATGAGTTAAAGTGACACCTGAACACACAGTATATGTAATATTGATGATAAAACGTCCTTTTTCTCTCAGCTTACAGATGGTTTTAAACAATTACATGGGTTTGGGTGCCTCAATGTGTCTGGACCGAGGTAATGAAATCTAAATGTATTAGATGTATTTTCTCATTGCTTAATATTTGGCAGAGTGCTTGTTTTTCTCCCCAAAGGTGCAACTTCAATTTCTGTTTTTGTCTCCCTTTCACCCATTGGCAACTCAATACTGACACATAAGGGATGATGGCCAAATTGTTGATTTCAAAGTGGATCTCAGTGTCATATTTCTGACTGATACACTTGCAAAAATAATAGCTGACCTGGAACCTACTGTTGGCAAAATAGCTGTTGAAACATCAGGTAAATGCCCTGCCCCTTCCAATACAGTAGTCATTTCACGTAGTGATATTAAGACCATGAGTAGATCTGCCAAAAACACCCGGGCATTAGGCTCAGATAAGTCACACGAGAAAATATTATATACAGTATATATATATTTTTAAAAAGGGAGTCTCTGCACACTCCAATCAGTTGCAGTTTCAGAGTTTAACTTGCTAAGCTTTCGATACTATGATGACCTTCGCCGAACCATACAAACAAGTGCAGAGACAGTTTCATACTGAGAAATGTGGCAAGGATTATGGTATGAAATAGATGATGTTATGTTGGAAATGATTATGTAAAGCGTGTAAGGATGTATTGTATTATTTATTGCATTGATACTGTATGTTTTTGCTTTTCCACAGGACTCGTGAGCATTCAGTATCCAATGGACACAGTGAAATTCTCCTCAACACCGACGCTAAACTGCAGATTTGAAGAGAAAGCAAACGGCTCTTGGAACTGGCAACTGTTAAAAGGAAATAAGACATTTGATCTGAACACTGGAAGCAGCATAACCGTCTCATTCCCCAATGAAACGCCATCCAATTATACCACAGTCCAAATATTAAAGTTGTCAGGGAACTGGGCAGGTGAGTCTGAGAGACCTATGATGCTTGCCAATATAAGTCGAGGGTGTAGGATTCTATTTCATGTTTATGAAGTCATTGTAAATATAGCATCTCATTTTGTTCGATGTTGAAATAGGCCTACTGATGATAATGTTTATTACTTTTTGAGTGATGATTAACTATTCTATCCCTCTTTTAAATGTTTCTGAAGGGATTTATAAGTGTGGATTTTCCAAAGGGTCCATTGTGCACGCAGCCTCTGCAGAGTTGAAGGTAGCCCTGCTACCAGATAAGATCACCATGACGAGTGACCCACTGACTGTAGATTGCCAAGATGCAGCGCCTCATGTGACAGTCACCGCAACCATCGATAACAGCACAGAGCAATACACGGTCACTTGGTTTTACCAAAATAATCTCCAAACTACAAATCTCCAAACTCAACCAGGTACCAGGAACTCTTAGTCTTGTGTCTTGAACTATGTATCACCTTATTTATTTTTGTGCTCAAAATGATTAAAGTTGCAGTAACTCAATAAAAATAAGCAGTTGCTTATCAACAGATAGTTTGTGGATAGTTTGACCATCTGTAGAGCATCTACAGATGGAACATCTTCACTATCCAAATAAAGTGTGACACCATTCTATTCTAGTACCACCAGCGGGGATAGCCTACACCACAGAGATATATATAAATTGCAGTCCATCAAGCTCACCCCATGTTGTCACCGTCAACTTTAAAAACCAGATGGATGAGAACAAGATTGCAAACATAACTATCCCAGTGATATATGGTATGTTCAGATTGTATGAGTCCATAAAAAAAAGATGAACAAAAGAAAAGCCACACCAGTTAATTACTATCCTTCAAATGTGTTTCTTAAGTGATTTGTTAAAGTCCCCTTACATCCAGAAGGGATGAAGAAGATGAATTAAGTTCACACAATGAAGTGGAGGCTTAATTCCTATTAATACTCTTTACTGCTGTTTATATTCAGCTCAGGACAAGAACCAGGCTTGTCCTGAAGAAAATAATGTTTGGCCAAAAACTCCAAAAGGTGTAACTGTTACCATCCGAAAATGTGAGGTGAATAGAGTGGGGTACAAAGAGCGGACATGCAAGGGGCCTGAATGGATGCAAGTGCTGGATAACTGTGTCAATGAGCAGCTAAACAAAGTTGTCAATGCAGCAGCAGTGAGTATGGCCTTTCACATTCTGCACTCACACAACTCTTATACTGTAAAGTTGATATGGAACATTGGTAATGTTTTGGTGAATGCCTACATTTTCTGTAAAAGTGCATTCCTGCCATTTAGTAATATGACAACACTACTCACGGGTTGGTCATATGATATCTCACATTCTTCAACTACACATCCAGCCACTGGAATGATGTGTGACTTGCGTTGAAATACTCTGGGCCTGTAGAATGTGTTGGTATGGGAAACAAAGTTACTATTCCATGTTTGTTTTTTACATCACAGGATTTTAAAGAGGGACTTGGGGCCACTCTGCAGGTTGCTATTCAAATCTTTTCTGATTTGAAGAATAGCATGGTTGCTGACTCAGTTGCTGATCTGAGTGCATCCATCAATGTTCTGGACATCATGTCGAGAGCATCAGAAACCATCACCCTGGATAACTCCATTTTAGATGTGAGCCATACCCCAAACAACAGTTATACAATCGTGTACAATATATTTCATACAGAAACATACATTTATATTTATTTTTCAGGCATTTCTTGATGCAGCAAGCAACATGTTGAATAACTCTTGGAAGGCAGTCAACAAAACCCTTGAATACGACATGTCCTCAAAATACCTCACGTCTATCGAGGGTCTAGTGAATAACATCAAAATGAATACCAGTGACGGAAATGACACCCCAAATATACAACTCAAACTCTGCAATGTTCAAAACAGCACATCTTGCAATGACATTGTGTTTGACGTAGAGGTCATATTGGCCCTGTCCTCGGGAATAGTGAAAATTGTGGGAGTAAAAAATCTAGCTGACAAATTAAACATTTCAAAATTCTCAGGCTATAAGTTCCCTAGCATTGTGGTGTCAGCCACACTGCAAAACAGCAATGACTCCATAATAGACATCAAATTGGACTTTCCCATCAACCAGTCGATGGCTCAAGACTCCAACATCCTCTGTGTGTTCTGGAACACCACATTGAACGAATGGTCTGAAGAAGGCTGCAAGTGGAAGAAAAGCGTCAACAATAGAAGCTATTGCGAGTGCACCCACCTGACCTCCTTTTCAGTGCTGATGTCAAAGTTCCCGGTGACCCTGCTCTTTCTGGATGAGATCACCTACGTGGGCCTCGGCGTGTCCATCTGCTCCCTCCTCATCTTCCTCATCATTGAGGCGCTGGTGTGGTCGGCCGTCGTCAAGTCCAACCTCTCGCACTTCCGCCACACGGCGCTGGTCAACATCTCTCTGTGCCTGTTACTGGCCGACTGCAGTTTCCTGGCCGCCTGCATCTCCAGCATCAAAACTTCTACCTGGTGCCTCATTCTGACCGTGACCAGGCAGTTCTTCTTCCTGGCTATGTTCTGCTGGATGCTATGCCTCAGCATCATGCTACTACACCAGCTCATCTTCATCTTCCACCCGCTGAGGAAGAGGGTATATCTGCTCCTGTCCCCCATCCTCGGCTACATCTGTCCCACACTGATAGTGTCAGCTACCTATGTGTACTACAAATACACAGGGAAACCCTACCACGACACGGAAACCTGCTGGCTCACTTACGAGGGACTTCTGAAGGGGTCCATTCACGCATTTATTCTGCCTGTCTGGACAATTGTTTTGATGAATCTCTTCTCCATGGGTGTTGTCATCATGACACTCCTAAAGTCCACTGTCTCTGATGGGAGTAAAGCCGATGAGAAAGAGGCAGCCAAAAGCATCATGAAAGTGATGGTCTTTTTAACACCAGTCTTTGGGGTAACATGGGTTTTGGGATTCTGTGTGCACCTCATTGATATCAAAGCACCAATGGGTGTTCTGATGCATTATGCTTTCACCATCATAAACTCCTTTCAGGTACTTTTTCATCCATTTTCCATTACAGATATTCCTGTCTGAAACTATTCAGTGAAATTAGCTGTAATTAATTTGTACCATTGTATTCATTGTGTGGTGTTTTTCAGGGCCTCTTCATTTTGTTGACTGGATGTTTTGCAGAGAAAAGGGTATTTGTCCATCCTTAAAGATCTTATATAATTTAATAGTGTTACAATAGTGAATAATGTACACTAACTGTATAGATATTATGTACCCTTACTACTACTCCTTCTTTGTCATGTTAATACCAGGTGAGAGATGAGGTGTTGAAACTTTTCTTGGCTGGGGTGAGTTCTGCTCTTTTTTTCCTGCTTTTGTTGTCTTTCCTTTCAAATGGTGTTGGAGGACCAGTAGGAGGCACTCTTTCCTCTGGTATAAAAAATATCCCAATGCCCCAGGGCAGTGATTGGGGACACTGCCCTGTGTAGGGTGCCGTCTTTCGGATGGAACGTTAAACGGGTGTCCTGACTCTCTGAGGTCATTAAAGATCCCATGGCACTTATCGTAGGAGTAGGGGTGTTAACCCCGGTGTCCAAACCATCACGGTCACCGAATAATCCCCAGTTTACAATCGGCTCATTCATCCCCCTCCTCTCCCCTGTAACTATTCCCCAGGTCGTTGCTGTAAATGAGAACGTGTTCTCAGTCAACTTACCTGGTAAAACCACGGATACATTTTAAAAAATGAAAACATTTAAAGAGCAGTGAAATGTGGTTAAATCTTTCTTCAAGTTGCTCTTATACCTGTGTAGGAATGCTATGATTACGCTAGTTACAACATTGTACTTCCATAGTACTATGGTAATTGTCTTGTAATGACATAGTAATGGAAGTGAAGGGTTTTACACAAATGGAATACTTAAGCAATAAGGCCCGAGGAGGTGTGGTATATGGCCAATATACCATGGCTAAGGGCTGTTCTTAGGCAAGGCGCAACGCGGAATGCCTGGACACTGCCCTTAGCCGTGGTATATTGGCCATATATCACAAACCCCCGGGGTGCCTTACTGCTATTATAAACTGTTTACCAACTTAATTCGAGCAGTAAAAATAAATGTTTTGTCATACCCGTGGTATACAGTCTGATATACCACAGCTGTCAGCCAATCAGCATTCAGGGCTCGAACCACCCAGTTTATAAAGACGGTTTAATAACTAAATTCCTTTGTAATTAGAAAGCAAAGCAAAATAAAGCACTATGTATCAATATTGTAATGCCAGTGTAATTACAGTGTTACTACACAGAAAAGCAACATAATGTCATCTGTTACAGAAAGCACAGATATAAATCTTCCCACCTCTCTCACCAGGCACCTACTACCAAAGGGAAAAGTGAGAGTATAAAAAACCTGACAAAGTCCACTTCAAATAATTGATGAACATCAAGGTTTGTACAGTCTTGATACAAGACAAGCATGTCTGCTACTAAACACGTGTCATTTCAATAATTCAATTAACACCTAACTCTTAACTCCTCGAGCCCTTAATTAGTTAAATCAGGCATGCTAGTACTGGGCTGTAACAAAAGCCTGCACACTTTAAGGGTCTGCACGATTGGGGATTGAAAGACACTGTACTCATCATATGTTTTCTGCCTCAGAAAACTAGCTATATACTGGATCAAGCTATATACTGGATCAGGACCAACCCATATGTCTGCCACTACACTCACCCATACAGAAACATCCACCTGGTTGGTTCCTCAAAGACAGGGATGGCTGTGGTTTAGGTGGTGTTTAGACAGGTCTTTTCATGATTTCATTATATTATGTCAATTACCTATCAAGTTTCATATTAATATCTGAACTCGTAGACATGAATCAATTGCTAAACACATCTTTGTGATTTCCTGTAAACTTATTTTCTACAAACAGTACAGTAGCATACTATGATGTCAGAAGAGATGTCATAATATTACTGTTGTGTTGGTCAATGGCATTTGGTTAAATATAACTAATGATTTAATTTATTGAGTTTTCCTGTACTTGCATTATTTATGACTGTCGATGGTATGTGTCAATCAAAGTTATTGTAATAAAGGAAGGCCAGGATTCAATCAGAGGCATGTTGTAGACAAACACATTGCATACTGACAAAGTGCCTTCTAAAGGCTATTTCCCCAACATTTGCAAAGATTGCATTCATGGTAAACACTGCAGATATTGGCTCAAGCAGAAATTACCTTGAAAATCCCTTCAAGTGCTATGCACTTGTAGACAACGTGCCTTTGATTGAATCCCGGCCTAATTGTTTTTTTAATCTGAACCCGCTGCCACCAATTTATTGTTAGGAATATAGGAGTATCATTTGTGGCTCTACAGCAAATGCATTTATGTAATAGAATGAGAAACCTAGGGCTGGATTCAATCCATTTCGACAAAGTATTGTGGAAGATCCACATAAAAATGTTAAGGTAATATCTGATTGAGCTGACATGCAGTCTCTGCAACCATGGGAACACTGCCTAATTGTCAATTGTTCCATGGGAACGCTGCCTTAATTGTCAATTGCACGATAAAGCAGATCTTCAGTGCTACAGAATGAATAGAGCCCCTAGATTAACTAGCTTTATTAGGGAAGGGTAGTATCTCCATTAGTCTATGGCCTAGATTCAATCCAGAGTGTGATTGACATTTAAAGGCAATGTTCCCACATTTCTCAGGGACTGCATTCACAGTAATGTCAGTCCAATCGGAAATTGCCTTTAAATGTCAATTACGCTGTAACATGGATCTTCCGCAGTCTGAATTAAATCTAGCCCTATGTTAATGTTTATTTTTTACATTGTTAGCTGTATGTGTGTGTGTGTGTGCTCTTGCAATCATCTAATAATCAATAAAATAAAGAAACATAAATCTCACAGAAGCAATTATTTTATTACTTCATTCAGGCTCCCGAGTGGCGCAGTGGTCTAAGGCACTGCATCTCAGTGCAAGAGGTGTCACTACCGTCCCTGGTTCAATTCCAGACTGTAATCACGGCCGGATGTGACTCCCAATCACATTCGGCCGTGATTGGGAGTCCAATAGGGCGGCGCACAATTGGCCCGGGGTAGGCCGTCAATGTAAATAAGAATTTGTTCTGAACTGACTTGCCTAGTTAAATAAACAATTATTGAGCAACTTGCCACAATATATATTTTTGTTCATGTTATAGACAATTACAAGCGTCCACACCTAACATAAACATAAGTAATTTAATAAATAATTTCACATACAGTGGAGAGTGAACTGGTCTATGAAAAGTCACTCTGCAATTAATTGATTGAATACCAGCCATGGTCAAGGAGTTCTTATTGATTCAAACTAACGATATCAAATATACAATACGCGTGGCAATCTATTATCACTGTTTCTTAGAGAGGCATTGGGATTGAGGTGGTACATAAGTATAGCTGTGACGCAGTATGGTGACTCAGTGAACTCTCCGGATGACTGAGAAGATGGCCAGAGTCAGAACGATCGTCCCTGCCGCTCCACCAATCAGAACGCCCAGAATGCGGCCATCGATATGTTGCTTCTCACACGTCTCACCAGCATAGTATGTGGCCTGGCCAGTGGCACACCTTAGTGAGAATAACAGCCATTATGAGTCAGTGATAACAGTGAATACACATACTCACTCCTTGTCTCCTATACCATATTGTACTGTGCTTTCATGGAAGCAAAAACTCTAGTAAAAATGCAGGGAGCATATCAAAATGATAATGTACTGTAAATTGCAAGTAGTGACCCAGATGTGATGTGCCCATGTCAAACTTCACAATTACAAAATCAGTCAACACAGACAAAGATCTGGCAGATTTTCGAATGGAAATGTGTGTATGAAAAAACAGAAAAGTAAATTAGTGTATGGTTTGTCACACAGTAACTACAGTATCAATTCAGCACTATAGCGCAATTAATATGTAAAGATAATTTCAGATTGAGCCGACATATGCAGCGTTTACCGTGAATGTAGTCTCTGCAAACATGGGAACATTGTCTTTAAATTTCAATCACGCTGCAGCACGGAATTTCCAAAATACAGATTGAATTGAGCCCTAGGTGTTGAAATGGGGTTGTGCAGGTCATACTTATAAACACACCTGCATGTGGCTTTCCCATGTTTCTCAACCACACACACTCCCCCGTTGAGGCAGGGGTCGGGGCTACACGGGTCACTAGGGACGGCCCGTGCCTGTCTGTGTTTGGGAATGTCAGCCATCTCCTTCTCCTGTCTGGGGGTCTCCTCCTCTGGGAGGTCACCACTGGGACTCTTTGGCTGGACAGGGACCTCCATCTTCACCAGGTGGGTCAAATCTGGAACACATCCACAAATAATAATTGTTTAGTGTTAGGAGAGAGAATGTTGTTGTTTTTGTTGTTTTGTGGTGTAAGAATCCAACTGCTAAATTATTCAACTCTATTTTGTCTCTTGCTGTAAAGTGACCCTGTCAATTGATTGCTTTGCACAGTTTTAGGGTGACGTGGGTTAGGTTAAATAGTAACAGTCAGAAACTGTTCAAATCATCACATAACAATATACACAATATATAAATATACAGTGTACAGTGCATTCGGAAAGTATTCAGACCTATTGACTTTTTCCACATTTTGTTACGTTACACCCTTATTCTAAAATGGATTAAATTGTTTTTTTCCCCCTCATTAATCTACACACAGTACCACATAATGACAAAGCAAAACCACTGAATATCACATTTACATACTGTAAGTATTCAGACCCTTTACTCAGTACTTTGTTGAAGCACTTTTTGAAGCGAATACAGCCTTTAGTCTTCTTGGGTATGACGCTACAAGCTTGGCACACCTGTACTTAGGAAGTTTCTCCCGTTCTTCTCTGATGATCTTCTCAAGCTCTGTCAGGTTGAATGGGGAGCGTTGCTGCACAGCTATTTTCAGGCCTCTCCAGAGATGTTAGATCAGGTTCAAGTCCGGGCTCTGGCTGGGCCACTCAAGAACATTCAGAGACTTGTCCCAAAGCCACTCCTGCGTTGTCTTGGCAGTGTGCTGAGGGTCATTATCCTGTTGGAAGGTGAACCTTTGCCCCAGTCTGAGGTCCTGAGCACTCTGGAGCAAGTTTTCATCAAGAATCTCTCTGTACTTTGCTCTGTTCATCTTTCCCTCGATCCTGACTAGTCTCTCAGTCCCTGCCGATGAAAAACATCCCCACAGCATGATGCTGCCACCTCGATGCATCACCGTAATGATGGTGCCAGGTTTCCTCCAGACATGACGCTTGGCATTCATGCTTCTAATGGTCTGAGAGTCTTTTAGGTGCCGTTTGGCAAACTCCAAGCGGGCTCTCATGTGCCTTTTACTGAGGAGTGGCTTCCGTCTTGCCACACTACCATAAAAGCCTGATTGGTGGAGTGCTGCAGAGATGGTTGTCCTTCTGGAAGTTTCTCTCATGACCACAGAGGACCTCTAGAGCTCTGTCAGAGTGACCATGGGTTTTTGGTCACCTCCCTGACCAAGGCCCTTCTCCGCCAATTTCTCAGTTTGGCCGGGCGGCCAGCTCTAGGAAGAGTCTTGGTGGTTCCAAACTTCTTCCATTTAAGAATGATGGAGGCCACTGTGTTCTTGGGGACCTTCAATGATGCAGTAATGTTTTGGTACCCTTCCCCAGATCTGTGCATCGACATAATCCTGTCTCAGAGTTCTACAGACCATTCCTTCAACCTCATGGCTTGGTTTTTGCTCTGACATGAACTTTCAACTGTGGGACCTTATATAGACAGGTGTGTGCCTTTCCAAATCATGTTCATTTAATTGAATTTACCACAGGTGGACTCCAATCAAGTTGTAGAAACATCTCAAGGATGATCAATGATCGATGATCGATGATCAATGCACCTGAGCTCAATTTCAAGTCTCATAGTAAAGTGTCTGAATACTTATATAACTAAGGTATTTCTGTTTTTTTTCATACATTTGCAAAAATGTCTAAAAACCTGCATTCGCTTCGTCATTATGGGGTATTGTGTGTAGGTGGATGAGTAAAATGTTTTATGTAATCCATTTTAGAATAAGGCTGTAACGTAACTAAATGTGGAAAAAGTGAAGGGGGTCTGAATACTTTTCGAATGCACTGTATGTCTCGCTATTTTGTATGTGGAGCAAATAAACTGATGTTGTCAAGTTTGATGTACAGGCCCTCACCGTCAAAGTCGGCAACAATGATGAGATCATCGTTCTTGAGAAAGCTTCTCCTGTGCAGCTGGTCATGAGAGAGGAACGTAGTCCATCCATACTCAGATCCTCTGTAGCAGTTGGAGCTCGCGTCCCACTCCGCCCCACTGGTGTTGGTGGGCTTGACCCAATATGGGTTAGTAGTATCTGGGGAAAAAACAGTTTAAGGTATTAACATGTTACAAAGCCAATTATTTTACATGTATCAAAAGATTGCCTGGTGTATACATTTGATATTATATTTTATGGTGGACTAAGGTCAGACAAGCGTATACATTTTCACAGCGAATCAGTAAATACTGAACAATACTGTGCCTGTTTGTATGCGATGCAAGACATATTTTACGTAAGGGACTCATAAGCACATGATTACATTAACTGACCGGTGGTGAAGCTTCTGGTGGCAGACATCCTCAGCTTAGCGTCAGGGTCCTGGTCCATGGCAGTGACGGTGGCCTGCCTGTTGATCACTGGCCACTCCATCACACCGTCGTTCTCCCCGCTGCATAGATGGAAGGTCACACCCACATAGTCAGGATATGTGCCATCTCTTCCCTTGGGGTAGAGGCTGATCCCGTAAGCATAACCCTCAGCGCTATAGAACGGCTTGCTCCTGATGCGCCCTCCGGCTGGAGTTATGGCGAGCAGGCCAGTGAAGTTCTGAATTCTCCAAACGCCGCTGGGGCAGGTGGTTTCTGTTAATGTGATATCATCGATCAAGATGGCCCCCTCTGCATTGCTGTTGGACCCTACCATACCCTGGAAGAAGTAGCGGAACCTCTCTTTGACCTTCAAGGTCACGTGGGCTACATTCCAGGAGTCATCTCCATCACCTGAGGAAATAAGACATCTGATCAGCTTCCTGATCACCTTCCTATACTCCTGGAGTAACATGCAACACAGACACTATCAAAACTCTACAAACCATATGTGTAACATATTTATGTATTTCGTTGAAAGTGGGGTTATCCTGAATACAGTACCTGTGATGGTATGGACCTTCTTGACACTGCAGACATTTCCTGTCCCATCGTCTGTTCTGACCCACACAAACAGCCTGTCCCCAGCAGGCCCAACCATCTTGTAGAAGAACTGCAGACACTGCTCCTTCCTCTTAGGGTAGAGGATGCGTGACTCTAGAAGAGCGCTTTTCCCCACTGTCGCTTTAGATGTGTCAAACCTCATGAAATAGCCTGCATCTACAGAGAGGGTCATAGATACAGTACAAATACTTAACCAACCATATATGATTGCTAACATCAAGTGGAAGGATTGTCATGACTGTCCTGTGAGGATCCAAATGTATAGGGGGAGGAGGGAATTGGTGTGGGGGGGTTGACACCTCACGCCCTGCTGTAAATTAAAGGAGAGGAGATCCAGTGTCTCCCTCTCCAAATTCACAAAGGAATGTGCTTTATCTCCAGAGACTTTTCCCACTGAAACTTTAACTCATTCAAAAGCGAATACTGGAACAATATTCCTAACAGAGAACGTGGGAATGGTCATATTGTTGGTTATTTTGTGATGTCATTAAAAATGTTATAAAGGAAATACTGTAACTTGGAAAGTATACCCACTACATGTGCGAAATCTCCATCCAATACGTTGTGCATGAAATATGAACAATGATGAAAGTGTTTTTGTTAAGAGAACGATGTGATGTTAGAAAATATAAGAGGAAACTGTTTCTATAACGTTGTACAAGTGAGTAGTCACCGCCCCTTGAGGGAGGTCAGAGAGCGTGTCAGCCACTCGAACAACTCCATTTTGAATGAACTGTATAAAATGAGGGCTTAAAAATTAACATATGAGAACAGAAAGGTGTCTCAAATGGTTCGAACTCTGAAATCGCAACACGTGGTAGAGACGATAGTCACCTCCTAGACAATCACTGGTACAGCTGATTAGTTGTCCTAAGTAAAGTATCTAGAAAAGTGAACTTAAGTGGGACCATACTACTACTCTTCTTAATCTCATCCCCCAATGGGAACCACCGACACTGCTGGCTAGCCTATATTCAAAGAGAAAGGTTCAGGAGCGAATGGAAAGTAGAATAAACTCTGTAGTTCTGTTCAGGACTATACGACAAGTCAATGGATACTGGAGAACGGCAGAGGACAACAATAGAAGAGACGGGTGGGGACCCTTTTGGAGCATTACAAGCGTGCTGCGGAAAGGCCCAAACAAAACCCCTTCCAAGAAGGCTTGGTTCCAACCGAGATACCCGGCGAACCAAGGCATTTACACGTGAATACATTCATGATTTCTTACTCCAAATGGACGGCGGTTCGTGTGCAAAGTATATGATTACTGTGAGAGTAGTTTCTAAATGTACCAACGTGTTATGTCTCTGCCCCTCTCTCTCGCCCTCTCCATCTCCTTTGTAACAAGCTGCAATATTGTGACAGTCCGCTAGGGACCTGTTTCTAATGTATTAAGCGTATATGTTTATCCTGTGTTATCATTTAGTTAGCTAGTAAATAAATAATTAATCCAATTTGTGTAGTACTGAATCATAAGTAAGGCTGAGGTTTTTGCAGATGCAGGAGGTTACGACTGTTCAGAATGATAATATTATACGAGGGGTTGATTAATACATTGACTGTTTTATAGATGTGATAAGTAAAGACCTTTTAGAGTTTAATTCGGAAGATGGTAACTCTATAAACAACCGCTCTCGCGGTGCCCCAAATTTCTTATAAGTTAATTGTAACATTATTCATTTAATCAGGAAACAATTAAACATAGTCAGTTCATTAGATGAATAACAGTCATCAGATGAATGAAAGTAAAGTCACGACAGGATGAAGAATGTGAAAGATTTTGTCCATGTGTGTAGGTAGTACTGTAGGAACCTCTGCAGTGGCCTGCCAGTGTGTGGTCTGGCTCCTCAGCGCTGCTCAGGGTCTGGACCCAGTCTGCCTCGTCAGTCTCACCCTGGATCATACCACAGATGTTGATCAGCTCAAAGGAACACTGGTCCAGGAGAGTGTGTGTATTGGCTGCAACAACAGAAACTCTGTTAGCTGTTATTCATAATCACCATCCTCAAATCTATATCAGAATGGCAATGTCTAAGGCTGTGGTTGTTCATCATAATTTCCTTATACTTTATTTGATGCTACTTAACAAAGTTGATAGCTCTTGCAGTTTGATCATATAGGTCATTCCATCTGGGTCACTTACTGCAGTCGTACAGGCGGTTCAGCCTGAGCAGGTCTACTGCGCTGAAGTCCAGACGCTGTCCGATGATCTCATTGAACGCTGGGATGGCTGTGGTGATGGTAGGGACGGTGGCGTTCTTGTTGAAAGACAATGGCCTGTAATGCATGACGGACTCATAGTCATATGGCGTGTTCAGGTCTGTGATGAAGTCGTCCTCATACTTTTTAAAGTTGTGCTCCTTTCCTGTAGATATGCAGGTTACAGAATGTGTTATTCAAAATTGTTAGATGCTTGTAAATCACTTTTCCAAGTAAGATTTGCTCTTATTCTTTTGTGTGGATTGTGTTTTTTTCTTATTTCTAGGTATTACTGCGCTGTTGGAGCTGAAAACACAAGCATTTTGCTCTACCTGCGATAACATCTGCAAATCTGTGTACACCACCAATACACTTTGATTTGATACACAACTGATACTTGTATCTGCCACCGT
Source organism: Salvelinus namaycush (assembly GCF_016432855.1). Taxonomy (NCBI): domain Eukaryota; kingdom Metazoa; phylum Chordata; class Actinopteri; order Salmoniformes; family Salmonidae; genus Salvelinus; species Salvelinus namaycush. The sequence continues at coordinate 16,385,676 of NC_052335.1, read as the reverse complement.
CTGTGGTTAATTCCATCACACCCACCTTCTGTGATTTGGTCCCACCAGATCTTGACATAGTCGTCTCTGTCAGAGCGTGACTGCTCATGGTAGAAGCCCAGAGCGTGGAGGAGCTCGTGCTCCACGATGGCCTTGGTGTCACAGCGCGCCCCTATGGAGAGGTTCTGTCCTACCTTATCATCTCCTACAAATGACCAGCATCTGTGGCCGTCACAGACAGGATTACGCATTATGACACAAGAGTAAACACAAAATCAAATCAAATTAAATCAAATGTTATTCGTCACATACCGAGAAATGCTTACTTAATAGACCTTAATTATCCCTAAGTGTCGATTGACACAATCCCCATCAAAATCTGTCAATTTAAGCTAGAGATATCAGTTTTTTTTGCATTGGATGTTTCTCAATCCACCTCCGCAGATGTCGCGGTGAAAGGTGTTTGTCACACCATGAGACATCCCAAAAAATCGGTCTTCCCACGAAAACGCCTGCTATTTTGCCTATTATATACCTATTATCACCCCCACAAGTGTCAGGGGACTCATCTGAAGTTGGAACCGTTGATGTGTCAACTTCTGTTTGTTAGTGTCCAAACCATTACGGCTACAAACTAATGTGACCCCACTGTGGAAAGGGGAGATTCTCACGAAAACGATGGTGTCATGGGACTCGTTTGAAGGTAACCGGTACTAGTTTCAAAAAATGAATGGAAGTATGAAGGTAGTTTTCTGCCTACCCCCAAAAAGGGGTTAAATATGTGTATAAAAAAAGCGCAATATTTCTGAGCTCCTAGATATATGACAGACACTTAAAAAACATTTATGAATGTGTTTTTCAATGTGTTTCTATGGGCTATAGTAGTAAAAGCCTAATGTAATATTTTATCAATCATTTTTTTATATATATATTTTTTGAGCCGAAGGGGTCCTAAAATTCTAAATCAAATCGCTAAATGATCCATAAAGGATCCTCTTAACCAAGAAGCCCTTAACCAACAATGAAGAGTTTTAAAAAAGTAAGTAAGAAAAATGTGCTAAAGCACAGGTGTCAAACTCATTCCACGGAGGGCCGAGTGTCTGCGGGTTTTCGCTCCTCCCTTGTACTTGATTGATGAATTAACATCACTAATTAGTTAGGAACTCCCCACACCTGGTTGTCTAGGGCTTTATTGAAAGGAAAAACCAAAAACCTGCAGACACTCGGCCCTCCGTGGAATGAGTTTGACACCCCTGTGCTAAAGGAAAAATAGGAACAATCGTACTGATTTACTGATCGTACATCTTACTTCATATTTCACCATAACATTACTGCACTGTGGTCCACACAGAATATGTACCTCATCATAACAATGGTGACATGAAGGACAGTACTCAACAAAATGCTTTAGCACATTCCTCGACTTTACACTAAAAGAGGGGTCACCGTTTATTACAGGTTTGGAATCTGTAGACGCATAGAATGTCATTTCCTTAGATAAGCATTTTCTAATCTGTGCTCTCCATAAAACCTTGTCGTTTATGCTTTGGAGGGACAGACGGTACATAAAGTTAACCAAGAGCTCATGACATTACAGTGAATTTGGCTGAACTCACCCACTCAGCTTTGTGAAGGAGATGTATGTGCTTTCTCCCTCATAGGGCTTGAAGTCCACACAGGATTTCAGGCGGTATGCTTCGAATGCCTGGTGAATAACACCTTTCGCATTCAGCTCTGAGGGAGTGAATATGAACTGGTTTTCAGAATGTTGTCAATGACTGTATTTCACTCAGCATTGAGACATGGTTGGTAGAGCCTACATACCCAAAGAATCTGTCAAGATGTAAGGAATGGGAAACTTCCATCTTCTCGTTTCATCCAGGATTGCATTTCGCCTTGGCTGCAAAATCCATAAATTAAATATATTAGGCTAACTGATTTATGTTTAGTCAACTATTACATAGAACAAGGCTTTGAAGAGAAGTGTACTTACATCACCTGCAATGTCTCCCTCAAAGAGGTTTAGATCTGCTTCTGAAATATCAGGAAATATACAAATCTATCACTCTCAGTAAAAAACATATTGCCAGATTTGTGAGATTATTGCACATATTATTATATAACTTCAGTAATGTTACAGTTTAACTGAGAGAGTGTAGAGATAATTACCTGAATTGATATCAAGTATATCCTCTCGCAATTCACCTGCATCTGCATCACCACCTATTCATTCAACAGAGAAACCATTCTGTAAACACAGAGCGTTATCACACATACACCCTTATGCACGAGACGATCTAGAACTTACCATAACGTGTCGGAACAGCTTGCACCTACAACAAAAAGAGACACTGCTTGACTCACAACATATAATTGATCAAATGTACAATTATTATAATGAAGTCAATTACTTTTAATAACATACGATGTGTGCCCTACCTTGAACACAACCAGAATTGCAATGAAAGCGGTGATCCTCCATGGCGCATTGAAAGAGCCCATGTTTAATCTGGAGGAGTTGGATATGTGTTTATCTGCTATTGTAAACAGGCCAATAAAGTCAGAGTCTGGATGAAACTTTGATCTATACAGATGTAGGATCTTAATTTGACCACCATTTTGTTGCTAAGAATTTTCTTGCACAGCAGGAAATGCAAAGCTATAAACAATGTATCCACTTTAAAATATCAGACTTGATTTGCTCTAATGAAAATGTATCAATCCCTACAAAAATGTCCATTAATTATAATCCACATAATAATTCACATTTACTGTTGCTGGAGGATTATTTTCCTGTTGTAACAAACTGGCTCAAATTAAGATCCTACATCTGTTTATAATGACTGTAATGAGTAACGTGAACTTAACACTTGACCATCACATCTCTCTCACTTTGCCGTTCAGTCAGATTTGTCTTGTCATATCATTATCTTCAATGATCTTATCTTGTAACCTTGGCAGATAAATATGTTATTGTGTTTTGGTACTATGTCAGCAACAGTTTCAAACATGATTTAGTGTTTTCGATTGAGTTTCTGACATGCACTTTAGCATGCAGGTTTAAGTTTCTTAAGTTTAAACTTATTTCAAAATGATTTTAATATAAAACAAATAGTGTATTAATTGCAGTTGTGTTTTCTCCAGGTTTATGTATTTACTAGTCTTAATTTATCCTGAGCTACATGGTGTTATTAAAGACAGGCAGAGTGGGTAATAGTGTGTCAGTGTGTTTGAACATACAGTGAGCTCCAAAAGTTTGAACATATGTAACAGTATAGCTTCCGTCCTTTTCCTCACCCCTACCTGGGCTCAAACCAGGGACCTTCTGCACACATCGACAACAGCCACCCTTGAAGCATCCTTACCCATCGCTCCACAAAAGCCACAGCTCTTGCAGAGCAAGGGGAACAACTACAACAAGGTCTCATAGCGAGTGACGTCACCGATTGAAACGCTATTAGTGCGCACCCCGCTAACTAGCCAGCCATTTCACATCAGTTACACATACAGTACAGTGAGTTCAAAAGTATAGGGAAAGTGATATATATATTTTTTTAATGGCGCTGTACTCCATAACTTTTGGATTTGAAATGATACAATGACAACGAGGTTAAAGTGCAGACCGTTAGCTTTAATTTGAGGGTATTTCCATCCATATCGGATAAACCGTTAAGAGATACAGCACAATTTGTACATAGTCCCCCCATTTTAGGGTACCAAAAGCATTAGGACAAATTCACTTATGTGTATTAAAGTAGTAAAAAACTATGTATTTGGTCCCATATTCTTAGCACGTAACGACTACATCAAGCTTGTGACTATACACATTTGTTGGATGCATTTGCTGTTTGTTTTGGTTGTGTTTCAGATTATTTTGTGCCCAAAAGAAAGGAATGGTAAATAATGTAATGTGCCATTTTTTTGTTCATTTTATTGTAAATAAGAATAGAATATGTTTCTAAACACTTCTATATTAATGTGGATGCTACCATGATTACGGATAATTCTGAATGAATCGTGAATAATGATGAGCGAGAAAGTTACAGATGCACAAATATCATAACCCCCAAAAATGCTAACCTCTCACCATTACAATAACAGGGGAGGTTAGCATTTTTTGGGGGTATGATATTTGTGCGTATGTAACTTTCTCACTTATCATTATTCACGATTCATTCAGATTAAAGCTGACAGTCTGTATATATTATTATATTGTTATTTATAGTATGTCATTAATACTAATCATGAAAATTGATTCAAAATTATTTATATTATACTAATAAATCATATGTAATTTTATACAAACAATGTAGATAATGAAAAAATGCTGGCTATTTTCTATAATTATTAATTACCTATTTATTTCTTGTTCTTGAAAATTTGTTGCAGCCCTACCATATATGCAACATTTGTATTTAGATTTTTTTGTCAGGATGACAGAAATGAAAGTATAGAAATGTGCCTTTAAATCAAAATAGGATGAGAGAGAACAATGTGGTGTCGTGTTTACATGTGGTGTTTAACATTACAACTGACAAATTTACTTGTATAGGCCTGCCAATGTTCACTTCCACTGCCTTTCTGTAAATGTTTGAAATAAAAAGAAAAGTGAACATTGACATTTAAAAATGCATAAAGTCTGCATCTGATAAATGTTCTGGACAGCCTCAGTCCTGACTCCGGAGCTGAACTGGAGACTTAATTGGAACTTCACTTTTGATCAGCGGAGTAAGATCTGGAAATACAAAACAACAGGGTACATGTTTAACATAGTTTCGAGTGGTCCAAAAAATCTCAGAGCCCTTTGAAAGTAGAGTCAGACGCACCTTCAAACTCAACGAAGAGAATGAGGTCATCATTCTTCAGGTAGCTCCTACTATTGAGGTGGTAGTGGGAGAAGTAGGCGTTCCAGCCCCAGGTCCAGCCATGATAACAGTCACAGGACGGGTCGTACGTCCCCATCTTGGACGGGTTATCCCAGTACAGTATGTTGGAGTCTGAAAGATTGTTATATATCAGCAGATAATCTGCATATAGATTATGTGAAGTGAATTGATTTCCATGTCCTGACATATATTGATGTATAGATGTCTTGTTATGCTGACTCATAAAAATGTTGGAAATGCTATGACGATTGTTTAACCAAAAGCTTTAATAGCCACAATAATCTGAGTGTGAGGAGAAAAATGTTATGTGCCCCTTTGAACCAACATTAGCTTGCCCCATACCTGGGATGAGATGAGTGGGACTGGTAGTGAAGCTGTAGGAGAAGGACTGCCGATGCCTGACGTCAGAGTCCTGGTCCAGCAGTGTGATGGTGACCTGTCTGTTCCCTGCCGGCCACTCCAGGGCCTGGTCGTTCTCCCCGGTGCTCAGGTGGAAGAAGGCCCCAATGTACCCATTGTAGTAGGAGTTGGGTAGCAGCTGGATGCCGAAGGCGTAGCCCTCGGGGCTGTAGAAACGTGGGCTCTGGATGTACTCTCCTGTGGCGTAACTCTTCATGTACTTGCTGAAGTTCTTGATACGCCATGTTCCACTGGGGCAGCGTGTCTCCGCTAATAAGAATAAGAATAATGACAATAAAAACTTCATTCACATAGCACCTGTCATACACACCGAAGGGTTTTACAGTTACTTAAAATGTTAAGACAGAGTACCATACCTAGGGTGATGTCATCCACCTGGATCCCCCCCAAGGAGTTGGCTGGGTCGCCCCTGATCCCCTGGAAGGCATAGCGGAACTTGGAGTCCATCGTCAAAGGAACGTGGGCAATCTTCCAGGAGTGGTCGTCATCACCTGTGAAAACAGATGCAGGGTAATGATCATTTTCAAACAGTACCTGTTGAAGCTATATTATGATGCTACAACGCATAGCACAGCCGTGGTTTATCAGATTATTGAGCATGGCTGTTCACCAGTATTCTCAAGCCTACCTATGAAATTCCCAGCTGCAGTAGGGGATAAGACTTTGCCCTTAGCATCCTCCTTCCTGGTCCAGACCACCAGCTTGTCCTTGGAGCTTCCTGTCATCTTGTAGAAGAACTGCAAACACTGCAGATTCCTCTTGGGGTGCAGGACCCTGGATTCCAGAAAGGCTGAGTCGCCTGCCCGGCCGGTGTCGGTGTAAAAGTTCATGAAGAACCCTGCGTCTACACAGATCACAAACAAGATGTTATCATAGATGTGTTATGGTAAAATAGTCATGAATGCCATTCAGAATGGTTGATAGACCTGTGTCCACCCTTGCGATGTGTAGGGGCAGGAGTTTTTTTCCGGACAATGTCAGGGATCCTGACCCTAGTAATACTGTATGTTAACCCTACCTTTGCACTGGCCAATGAGAGTGTGGTCATGAGACCCTGGCTGGCTCTTGATGCGTACCCAGTCACCATCATCGTTACGGTTCTGGATCATCCCACAGGTGTTGACGGTCTCAAAGGCACACTGGTCCAACAACGTCAGAGAGGAGGCTACAGGACAGACATCATACACAAGCACACTAAGCAAACTTAATCAGTTAAACACAACATAAGTTAAACACAACATCAGCAGTTTTTCTGGTCAAATCAAGTGATTAGGAAAAACGTGATGGTCCTCCTGATCATGTGACCTGATCAGGAAAAACTCACAGCAGTTATACATCCTGTTGAGCCTCAGTAGATCCAGGCTGCTGAAGTCATTGTACTGGCCCAGCACTTTGGTCATCTCTGGGTCCTTGGCTGTGATGGTTGGGTACCGTGGGTCTTTGTTAAAGGAATATGGACCGTAATGCATGATAGACTCGTAGTCGTATGGCGTGTTCTGGTCGGTGATGAAATTATCAGCGTATTTATCAAAATTGTGGTCCATACCTGTAGAATGTACATACAAAGGTTGTGGTAAGTTTTAAAATAAGGCTTGCCATGCGAAAATGTTTTGGATGTTCAGCTCTTGAAACTTACCAGGCAGGACCTGGTCCCACCAGATGTCCACATAGTCATCTCGGTCGGTGCGAGACTGTTCGTGGTAAAAGCCCAGGGCGTGGAGGAGCTCATGCATTATGGTGCCTTTGTAGTCACAGGATGGGCCCAATGACAGCTGTTGCCCTGTCTGTAGGTCTCCGACCATAGACCAGCACCTGCAACAATTCCGTGATGCCACAGCAGTGAATTATCTCTTGAACACCAGAGACCAATCTTATCCACATAGTGCCAGTGTGGGTGCAGACCTTTGTTCCAGCCAAGCAGTAATACACAAGATTCAACTAAGGCTGTTAAGACTGTGATCATTAGCAGAATCGAGTGGACTCGTATATCAGAAAAACAAACTATACCCATCTAGCTTTTCAAATTTGATAAAGCTCTTCTCTCCTTCATAGGGTTTGAAATCCACACAGGATTTCAGCCGGTACATCTCAAAGGCCTGGAAAATGACCCCCTTGGCATTCAGGTCTGAAATACAAACAAGGGATTAACGGACTCGAGATATTATAATCTGTATGTGTATTGATTATAATGGTATTGGTAGCAATACCCATAGTTTAGTCTTCTTTAATCATGGTTTATCACCAGTGTATATCATGTTATTAGGATGAGAGATGGTGCACATTTTTACCAAGGCTGTCAGCCAGTATGTAAGGGATGGGGAATTTCCACCTGAAGGCTGGATCCACAAGGGCATTGCGCCCAGGCTGATAGAGTGATATAACTTTTATTACAACACATAATTATTGATTGCACCGGAGGTACTATCGTTATCTTTATTGAAATCACATCCATCAAAATCTAGATAGTTAAAAGGTCAAAGTTTCATTTATAGAGTGCGGGCTATTTATCACACTTATTTTTTTTATTGAAACCCCTATTTTTTCTTCTAAGTGGAAAGACACCGAACATACAATGAAAGGTTTAGCACAGTATTAACTTACATTCAATGCAATGTCGCCCTCGACAACAGGGGTCTTCAATCCTATGGAAAATCAAAGATAATAGACATGGAAGATAGTTTTAAAACACCACAAAATATAATATCAAATACATACACTGTATACCAGTACGCACAAAGAAAGTTACCTGAGTTGACAAAGGGGATGTCTCGTCGTATCACCTCATCAGCATCAATGGCAAAGGCTACAGTAAGATCCACAACGTTAGACGATGAATGTATTTTAATTTTGCTATAAACCCATTTGAACACTTTTTCTTAGACCTGTCTTGAACTACAAATATGTCTTGTTATGTAAAATAACTCACCAATGTGACATAAGCACCATAAGGATGGGATACATTACAAATGTATACATACCATATGATTTGATTAATTATAGGTTAAATAAAAAATCGTTCTCACATTTCTCCTTTGACATCCGCCTAATCTGTGAAGTGAGATGAGAATGTTGTTTTCAAAATCACGCATTCATGGCAAATGTATTAGATAGAGAGAGAGATCTTACCGTGAATGCAGAGGACGGAGACAGCAGCAGTCCCAGACAGCACAAGACCCCCAGTAGTGACATTTTGGAGAGGTTGACCACAGACCTGATACCACAGCACTAATTAAAGCCCTTTAAATACTCTTAATACATCAAGCTGGAAGGGAAACTTTGACCCACAGGCGATCATGTTACATATTTAAAGCTTCAATACAACACCAATACTTTATTGTTGTGTGGAAACTGTCTTGTCAGGTTCAGTGGAAAGTTTTGGCTAATAATCAGATATGGCCATGAAAGTGATAAGTGTTGATAAGTGTGTTCAAGAGTGCAATAGTGGGGTTTTGAGTTCTGCTAGCGTCCATTGGTAACAACATAGTAATTACACTGAACCAAAATATAAACCCAACATGCAACCATTTCAAAGATTTTACAGTTAATTTAAGGAAATCAATCAATTGAAATAAATTGTTGGTCACAGATACCTTAAAAAAGGTAGGGACGTGGATCAGAAAACCAGTCAGTATCTGGTGTGACCACCATTTGCCTCATGCAGCGTGACACAGCTCCTTTGCATAGAGTTGATCAGGCTGTTGATCGTGGCCTGTGGAATGTTGTCCCACTCCTTTTCAATGGCTGTGTGAAGTTGCTGTATATTGGCTGGAACTGGAACACATTGTCGTATTCGTCGACCTAGAGCAGCCCAAACATGCGCAATGGGTGACATGTCTGGGGAGTATGCAGGCCATGGAAGAACTGGGACATTTTCAGCTTCCAGGAATATGCTACAGATCCTTGGGACATGGGGCTGTGCATTATCATGCTGAAACATGAGGTGATGGCGGCAGGTGAATGCAACGACAATGGGCCTCAGGATCTTGTCATGGTATCTCTGTACATTCAAATTGCAATCGATAAAATGCAGTTGTGTTCATTGTCCATTGCTTACGCCTGATCATACCATAACCTGACCACCACCATGGGGCACGCTGTTAACAACGTTGACATCAGCAAACTGCTTGCACACACGACACCATACATGCTGTCTGCCATCTGCCCGGTACAGTTGAAACAGGGACTCAAGAGATGGTTTCTGACAGCTTGTGCAGAAATTCTTCGCTTGTGCAAACCCACAGTTTAATCAGTTGTCTGGGTGGCTGGTCTCAGATTATCCCGCAGGTGAAGAAGCCGGATGTGAAGGTCCTGGGCTGGCAGGGTTATACTTAATATGCGGTTGTGTGGCCGGTTAGACATACTGCCAAATTCTCTTAAACAACGTTGGAGGTGGCTTATTGTAGAGAAATGAAAATTGTATTATCTGGTAACAGCTCTGGTGGACATTCCTGCAGTCAGCATGCCAATTGCACTCTCCCTCAAAACTTGAGACATTTGTGGCATTGTGTTGTGTGACAAAACTGCACATTTTAGAGTGCCCTTTTATTATCCCCAGCACAAGGTGCAACTGTGTAATGATCATGCTGTTTAATCAGCTTCTTGATATGCCACACCTGTCAGGTGGATGGTTTATCTTGGCAAAGGAGAAATGCTCACTAACAGTGATGTAAACACATTTGTGCACAACATATTATAGAAATAAGCTTTTTGTGCTTATGGAAAATTTCTGGGATATTTTATTTCAGCTCATGAAACATGGGACCAACACATTACATGTTGCGTTTATATTTTTGTTCAGTATATATTTCTATGGGTAATATAACACGCTATGGTAACAAATGCAAACATATTTTAGATGATGTATATGATGATTGAAGTGTGTGAGATAAAATGTATTACAAAATGGACATTTTGAGATACTAAAAGTGAATCATAATAATCCCCTGTCATTTAAGTGACATATAAAGGAGCCATGATCCTCATACGTATATGACTTTAAAAAGTATATTTTACTGTGATCATATCTACGAAGTGTTATGTGATATTGATTTTTATTTCATAACAAAAAATCCTGTCCAACAGAAAAAACATAATGAAGCATTTATTTGAAGACTCAAACTTTAATGAAAGAATTTGTGAATAAGAATATTTGAACAGTAAAAACAAATAACATTTCAAGAGTTTTTAGTCATTTTATAAAGTTTTCAAACCAATCAAATTTCCTACAAAATAATTTATATTTACTCACAACATTAGTTTACATAGATTGTGCTGTTATTTTCTGTACTCTTCTTGAGTCTGTCCAAATCCTCAGGACTGCCGGTTCTGCCAAAATATCAAATACAAAGACACGAAAAACTGAATTGGAACAATATTAATGAAAATACAAATGTCAGTCTACTTTAAAAAGTGACTCTCGGAAATATCTCACAAAATCCCCAGCACAAAAAGAAAATAAATTTGAAAAAATGTAAAATAACCAGCTTACCTCCCCTCGGTGGCAGTAAAATATGTCCTCACTCCTTTGGGTTGATGGGAACCTCTGTTTTTATCAGAGATGTTATGTCTATAGAGACATTAAAAGCAGTGTGGCCATTCAATCAGCTGACCTCAAAATCTAACAAGCTCCTATATTTTTTTGTAACCTTTATTTAACTTGGAAAGTCAGTTAAGAACAAATTCTTACCTTCAAAGTCGATAAAGATGATGAGGTCATCGTTTTTCAGGTAGTTCCGTCGTTGCAAGTCGAAATGCTTGATCATGTTGCGCCATCCCCGCGACTCTCCCCTGTAGCACCCACACCCTGGATCGTAGATCCCCACATTGGTTGGATTGTCCCACCACAGCTTCCCATCTGGAGCTGGAGAACACAGAAACATACTGTATATCATTAGACTATTAAATCACATTATAGCTGTTTCATTGCCGTCGTAATATGACCAGATTATGGGCGAGATATAACAAACTAATAATGACGTACTCTTAATCAGGTCTGTAGTCAGACTGCGAGCAGACGACATCCTCAATTGAATGTCAGGATCCTGGTCCATGACCACGATTTTAGCCTGCCTATTCAGGGCCGGCCACTGCATGACCACGTCATTCTCCCCGCTGGCCAGGTGGAAGTACATCCCAGTGTAGCCACCAGTGTGGTCACTGTAGTCAGAGATGGGACGCACACGTACACCATAACGATAGCCCTCTGGGCTGTAGAAGACTGGACTGTCCATGACGGTGGTATTGTTTGCAGTGTTGAGGATTCCGGTGAAGTTCTTGATCTGCCAGACAGCGTTGGGACAGCGAGTCTCAGTCAGGCTGATGTCGTCAATGAAGATTCCTCCACTGGTTGTAGATGGATCTCCTCGGACACCTTGGAAAGCATAGCGGAACTTCTCTTCGATCTCCATGGAGACGTGGACAATCCTCCATGTGTGGTCGGCATCTCCTAGTTTACAAATCGAAATGAAATCATGCAGTAACAAAGTTTCAACCAAAGAGGATAAACAATACATATATCAGTGATTGTATATATGAAAATGAATACCCCAGATGGTGTGTATTTTCTTCAGTTTGCGAACTGTCCCAGTCCCATCGTCCATCTTCACCCAAATCACAAGTCTGTCCTTTGGTCCGCCTGTCATCTTGTAGAAAAACTGCAGACACTGCAGGTGTCTCTTGGGGTACAGGATGCGAGACTCTAACAGAGCTGACTCGTCCTCCTTCCCGGTCTTAGTGTTGAAGTGCATATAGTAACCTGCATCTAAAAGACCACAAAGATATCACACATGCAATATGTTAGAGCTCTTCACTCTAATGGTTAGGATTGGGGGTATGGTACTCTACTCCTAGAAGTGGTTGATCTGAGGTGATGTATTGTTGAACTGACCTCTGCATTGGCCAATGAGAGTGTGATCCTCGTTCCCAGTGCTGCTCTTGGTGTGGACCCAATCTGCATCATCAGTGGGGCTCTGAATCATCCCACAGATGTTGTTGTACTCAAAGGAACACTGGTCCAGGAGAGTGAGAGGGGAGGCTGGCAATGGAGGAGGGGCATATCTCAGTTGACACGTGGATCACAATAAAGCAACTATAATTTGATCATCTCATCTAACACTAGAACATTTCAACTTGACAAAAACAGAGAGGTGATCAGCTTGTTCTTAAAACGAGTAGTTTGCATTTTCCTACACTGCTGCCACACAGCAGTGTAGGTAATACTCTCTGTCATATGTCTCACAACACTTACAGCAGTTATACATCCTGTTCAACCTCAGCATGTCCAGTTTGCTGAAGTCCAGGTACTGGCCAATGATGTTGTTGAATTCTGGGATGTTGGTGGTGATTGTGGGAATGTTGGGGTCCACGTTGAAGGAGTATGGCCGGTAGTGCATGACAGACTCATAATCGTAAGGAGTGTTCTGGTCAGTGATGAAGGAATCATCGTATTTGTTGAAATTATGTTCCAGCCCTGCAAGAAAGGATAAAAAACATGTCATACTAAAATGTTCCCACTTAACTAATAATGGTATTGCATCTAGACAGTCACATGTTGTGAATAGTGCTAGGCTGAATAGTGTTAGTGCTAGGCCGTAACAAAACCCTCCACTTGGCCCTTTGTGGCCAAGATCCACTACCCTTGCTGTCTCTCATCAACCAGAGGGCTGACTGATACTGACCTGGAGTGACCTGGTCCAGCCAGATCTTGACATAGTCGTCTCTGTCCTGGCGAGACTGCTCATGGTAGAAGCCCAGAGCGTGGAGGAGCTCGTGTTCGATCACAGCCTTGTGGTCACAGCCATCGCCCAGGGACAGGATCTGTCCATTTTGCTGGTCCCCAACGCTGGAGAAACACCTGGCAAACACAGTTCAACGTTAAGTTATATGGATGTGTGAGGGCAGACATGTTTAAAGACGAATGTTAAAACGTTGCAGCAGTTATGCAAGAAGGCAATTGTTTTGCGTAACAAATTGACTGAGATTTGTTCATTTAGTCTGTCCTGGTGAATGCATACATGAAAGCTATAGAGTGTTCTGTGTAAAAGCAATGGCCGTTGGACAATATGTACACTGTCAGCTCATACCCGCCTCTCTTTTCAAACTTGATGTATGTCTTCTCGCCTTCGTAGGGCTTGAAGTCTATGCAAGATTTCAGACGATACATTTCAAACGCCTGATGGACACAACCTTTGGCATTCAAATCTGAAAGACAAGGAAGAACAAAGCTAAGACATTACAATTACTTACAGTGTAATAAATTGATAATATGCCTTTTATGCATGTAAATAAATGAATTCAAGTCATTTTAGTTGGGCTCTATATCAAATTCAACTTGCACTTACCCAAGTCATCTGACAGAATGTAGGGTATGGGAAACTTCCACCTGTATTTAGTGTCAATCAAGGCATTGCGTCCTGGCTGTTAAAAGGAAGAAAAAGAGTCATGTACTAATTGGACTGAATCTTTCTGGACTCAGGGAAGACATTATAAGGATTATCAAAGGACAATCAGTTTTTTTAAGCAATAACAGCAATCTGATAACATATAGCAAAATAACGCCATTGGTTCTTACCAGAATGAGCATATCCCCTTCGACCAAGTCTTCTTCTGCTCCTGTCAGGCCAAATATAATTTGAAAACAATGAATTCAACATTTGATCACTATTCATGTCATGAACATCAAACATGAAATGTTTAATCAAAATGACCACATAGAAACATCCGGTTAAGTTCCTCAAACTCACCCAAGTTAAGTAAGGGGTTATCATCTTCACCGTTTCCGTATACCTCTGCACATAAAAAGCATGGCTCAGATCAAGACATGGAGGTAGAATCATTTTGATGTATTTGGAATTGACTTTATGGTAAGATATTTGGTTGACATACCATGCACACGAGATGACAGAGGAATCTGTCCCCCCAGAGAAACAAATATTTAGCAAATAATAAATATGCTATAATTTCAATTCCACTATTCCTTTAAGCACTACCTTTACATGTCTAGTAATCATCTTCACAATCATAATTCAAATGTATTGACTGTACTTACAGTGTATGAACTGGACAGCGCAACCAGCCCTGTCAAGAAGATAAGTGTCTGCATGGACATGATGAATATGGCTAGACTAGAGTTTCTGCTTTGGTTTAAGTGTCTAAGTGAACCAGAGGACCTTTAGCCCTTGATAAAGTTTATGTCTGCTTTGGTAAAAAGTAACTGGGGGCCTTGAATCTACAGTGCTGCTGATATGTGGGATGTTATAAAACCAGTTCAGAGTGCCTTCCCAAACAACTCAGGGAAAACAAATAGGAGACAACACTCATTGGCTGGGGGGGAATAACACGTTTTTTATATGACAATCAGTGAGACTGCCACCACCTGGTAAGTATTGAAAACTACCCCGCTCTGCTTATGTGTTAAAAACAAATACTGACTTGTGTTGGTGCTTCTTCTAAAAAAGCATGCAAAACAGAGTCAAAGCTGGCTAGTGAGATCTTCCCTCCCCGGATTTGCCAATGATTTACATTAATGGTTAACCTTGCTTAACTGGTAGCATCACCATTGCCAATGGTTTCCACATCTGCCCAGAGGGAAGGGTGTAGTGTTTCATTATTCGGAGCGTTTGGGAGAATTGCTTGCAGACACAGCAATCAATTCAGGCCCTCAAATATATTAAGTATTTATTTGTTAACAATTGACCTTGCAATCACCATAAACAACAGGCATAGTATCAAACTGAGTATAGAACAATAGTTGGTAACATGACAAAATGTAGGCTTATGCTTTACAAAACAAGGAGGAAAGGAGGGGGCGTGGCAGGGCAGTGGGTTATTGGAATGCTGCTTCATGTAAAAGTTGGTGTATTTTCAGTTTTAGAGCACTCTTCTTTCCATGGGGGAGCTTCCTAAAATACGGGAGCAAACTAAAGAAGAACATCTCGTCCTCTATGTCCTCCATTCCATCCATCCCATCCATCTGCCACCTCCTCTTCTGGCTGGGCCCATTGGATCCCGATGCAGTGTCAGGAGAGGGAGCGTCCTCATCGTCTTCCTAGTCCCCCTTGATCTCATGGATAATGAAGGCTGATTTATCATCCACGCCTTCTGTGGCACTTTCCCCGTTCCTCTCCATTTCCTTATCATCCTCTCCCCTATCCTCCAAGTCAAGTGTGGTGTCTCATGTCAGCTCTTGGCCTGGATGAAGGGGGTGAGGAAGGACATTCTCCTGCTGTGCATCCAGTTCTTCTTGTGACTATCCGGCTCCCCAGAGGCTTTCCTCTGCTCTTCAGCCCGCTTGAGTCTGACGAATGTGTCCCTCAGGTTCTTCCATTTCTTCTGACAGTCATCAACTGAACACACCAAATGACTCGTCAGACAAAAAGAAGAGGGGAGACAGGTAAGGACACCTGCATCTTACACAAATAGAGCAATCTCAATCTGAGCTATCAAAGGTTGAGGGAAATACACACCATGCCATTTCTTGAATCTTATGTAAACATATTGTAACGACCCTGGGTTTATAAGCGCGGAAATCGACTCTGCCGCACGAGCATGCTTTTGCGGCACAGTCGATAGCGCGCCGGACCTCGGGCTAGAAGGTCGAAGTGATCGGATCTTGCATCCACGACAGCGCGTGTGCTTGGCCGGTGAGCGCGTTCCTGTAAGACTTAGATTCGCAAGCTAGCGCGAGGACGCGCTCTTTGAAAGGAGGGAGTAGTGCAACGACCCTGGGTTTATAAGCGCGGAAATCGATTCTGCCGCATGAGCATGCTTTTGCGGAACAATCGATAGCGCGCCGGACCTCGGGCTAGAAGGTCGAGGGTTCGAGACCTGCTCCCTGCTGTTTCATTACAATATGTTTATTTCTAATTTACCTTATTGCAGGGATCACATTGTTGTTTGATTAGGGAAATAATAATTGGCAGGTATGTAGCTGGCTATGTATGCAGCTAGCTAACTAATAGGTGAGAGAAAGTTGTGTATTTGGTCAACAACACAGTTCAAGCAAGTAGCTAGCAAGTTGGCTAATTTACTTGCGGTTGTGGCTAGATGCTATACTGCTACGGACGGAAGTGACGCAAATAGCGTCTAAATGTTAAAAAGAAAATGTCGTTTCGGGAGAATTTCTGCATTTTAATTATCCCTAAACCTAACAATTGTCCTACCCTTAACCTAATTATCCTAACCTGCTACGAAAAGTCCATTATCTTCGTAGTTGTATACCATCTAGTCCTCACCCTTACGAGTTACCTAACTAAGGTTATTTTGCTATCAGCAAGCTGTCCTTACCAGGCATTTCCACTTGCAGATTTTACAGCTCTCCATGCCCTTGCCTTTCTCTGTGAGTCCTTGTACGAGTTTAGAGTTATGTTATACAACTCACGATAATCCGAAACAGCCTAAATTACTCTCTCAATCATTTGCATATTGGCTTTCAAAGCATTCGTTGCTGCTACTGGATATTTGTTGAATTCAGAATGCGCCTGCGTTTCAAGTGTTTTCTTACGCTGATAGGTCCAGTTTAAAAATTATAGCTGGCTAACGTTAGCTATCTACCACAATGGAATGATTAAGACAGATGTAGCTAGCTAAAATGTATACATTTTATTTATACAAATCAGAACTATCCTGAAATGCAACGTTATATGTTGTGAAAACATGTAACGGGGCAATATATGTAGCTTGGTTTGATAAAGCTAACTGTTTAGCATTGGGTAGAACGACGAGGTGGCCGAGTGGTTAAGGCGATGGACTGCTAATCCATTGTGCTCTGCACGCGTGGGTTCGAATCCCATCCTCGTCGAATATTTTTGGCCCTGTCCTGAATTTAGTCATATGTAGCAACTAGCTATGCTCTAAAAAATATGTCTGACATTTGCTCGCATACTGTACAAACGCATTTTGTAAGAAATGCAATCAATTTGAAGGGATGCATGGAAAATGTCAATTTTTTTCAAATCCAGCATTTTATTAATATAGGCAGATAAAGTGCAATAGAGTAGAAACCAACCTGAGGTCAAATGCTATTTCAAGTATTTAAATTACTTTTCAATACATTTCAAAACAATTATTCATATAACTTTTATTTGAAAGAACAAGTAGTTTAATTTTGGAAAGTATTTGAAAATGATCCAATTCTGACTCCCATGAATTTAACCCAGGTATTTGAAATAAGTATTTGAAAATACAGTACTTTCAAATACAATTTGGAAGACTATTTGTTTGTTTTGTCAAACAACCATTCAAATACTAAAATAACATTCTGACAGCTGGGAGAAAAAATAAGGGATATATTATATATATGTATACACTGAACAAAAATATAAACACAACAAGCAACAATTTCAACGATGTTACTAAGTTATAGGTCATATAAGGAAATCAGTATATTTAAATAAATTATTTAGGCCCTAATCTGTGGATTTAACATGACTGGGAATACAGAAATGCATTTGTTGGTCACAGAAACCTTTTTTTAAAAGGTAGGGACGTGGATCAGAAAACCAGTCAGTACCTGGTGTGACCACCATTTGCCTCATGCAGCGTAACACATCTCTTTCACATAGAGTTGATCAGGCTGTTGATTGTGGCCTGTGGAATGTTGTCCCACTTCAATGGCTGTGTGAACTTGCTGGATATTGGCGGCAACTGGAACACGCTGTCATACACGTTGATCTCAGAACATCCCAAAAATGCTCAATGGGTGACATGTCTGGTGAGTATGCAGGCCATGGAAGAACTGGGAAATTTTTAGCTTCCAGGAATTGTGTGCAGGTCCTTGCGACATAGGGCCGTGCATTATCATGCTGAAACATGAGTTGATGGCGGCAGATGAACGGCACGACAATGGGCCTCAGAATCTCGTCACGGTATCTCTGTGCATTCAAATTGCCATCGATAAAATGCAAATGTGTTCATTGTCCGTAGTTTATGCCTGCCCATACCATAACCCCACCGCCACCATGGGGCACTCTGTTCACAATGTTGACATCAGCAAACCGTTCGCCCACACAGCGCCATACATGGTTGTCGTCATGTTGGGTTGCTACCATGCTGTGTTGTCATGTAATGCTGCCATGCTATGTTGTTGTCTTAGGTCTATCTTGTGGTGTTGTCTCTATTGTTGTGATGTGTGTTTTGTCCTATATTTTTGTTTAATTTTATTTATTTATTTAGGCCTTTTGGTAGGCCGTCATTGTAAATAAGAATTTGTTCTTAACTGACTTGCCTAGTTAAATAAAGGTTAAATAAATAAATAAAATAAAAATACACGCTGTCTGCCATCTGCCCGGTACAGTTGAAGTCGGGATTGATCCGTGAAGAGCACACTTCTCCAGCGTGCCAGTAGCCATCGAAGGTGAGCATTTGCCCGCAGAAGTCGATTGCTACGCTGAACTGCAGTCAGGTCAAGACCCTGGTGAGGACGACGGACACGCAGATGAACTAACCTGAGATGGTTTCTGACAGTTTGTGCAGACAATTCTTCAGTTGTGCAAACCCAGTTTCATCAGGTGGCTGGTCTCGGACGATCCCACAGGTGAAGAAGCCAGATGTGGAGGCCCTAGGCTGGTGTGGTTACACGTGGTCTCCAGTTGTGAGGCCGGTTGGACATACTGCCAAATTAAAACGACGTTGGAGGCGACTAATGGTAGAAAAATTAACATTCAATTATCTGGCAACAGCTCTGGTGGACATTCCTGCAGTCAGCATGCCAATTGCACACTCCCTCAACTTGACAAATCTGTGGCATTGTGTTGTGTGACACAACTGCACATTTTAGAGTGGCCTTTTATTGTCCCCGGCACAAGGTGCACCTGTGTAATGATCATGCTGTTTAATCAGCTTCTTGATATGCCATACCTGTCAGGTGGATGGATTATATTGGCATAGGAGACATTTTCTTATTTATTTAACTAGGCAAGTCAGTTAAGAACAAATTCTTATTTACAATGACAGCCTAGAAAAAATGGGTTAACTGCCTTGTTCAGGGGTAGAACGACAGATTTTTACCTCGTCAACACGGGGATTCAATTTAGCAACCTTTTGGTTACTGGCCCAAATCTCTAACCACTAGGCTAAATGCTCACTAACAGGGATGTAAACAAATTTGTGCACAAAATTTGAGAGAAATAAGCTTTTTGTGCAAATGGAAAATGTCTGGAATCTTTTATTTCAGCTCGTGAAACATGGGACCAACACTTTACATGTTGCATTTATATTCTTGACCAATACATATATATTTTACATAACATGTGTTTAGGGTGAGAAAAAAAAACGTTACCAAGAAAATAATATTGTTATTTATCTTTTATTGTAAGTGCAAAATTGTTCCCTGTGGTGGTCATTAGGACGTAAATATGAAAAAAATGGACATTGCAGTCAATGGGTACAGTAGGTGAAAACATAGTTGCGGCATCCGGGTGGTCCACTACAGAGGATATTTCTTGATAAGCTCTTATTTAGCCCTTATTTAATGTGAAACAATTATTACACCGTCCTGACAACTCACTTAACTATTCCTGAGATATTCACTTTCTAGAAACAATTTGAATATCAAACTCACAAAAAGAATTAATAATTACACACTCTTAAAATTTTCCATAAAATTGCCTAATTTTGACGGCAGCAGGACTCAATACAGTGGCTTGTATGGCCTCAGTGATATGGACCAAGAACTGATGTCCACCAGAGAGGACAAAAAGGTATTCCTGGGTCTTAGGAGTATAAAGGTACTGGTTTTGGGCAATACTCAAATACACAGAAACAAGTATTTTAAATATCAAATATACATGTATTTGAACCCTGGTTTGGTAGAAACCATAGCGAGAGGAACAGCAAAAAATACACACATCAACATTAATATTAGCTTTCTTAACACATGTTAATATGTTAAATTCATAATAGCTAGTTCTTTCTCAGTGCTCATTATCATTTTGATAGCCCTTGTTGTGGGATCCTGTAGTTCTGTGCTCAATGTTTTGGGAGGCTTGAGAACCAGCAGGGAGTCTGTAGAAGCTTGTGGCCCCATATTCACTGCTCATCCTTGAAGAAAGGTGAATTCTCTCTGTGCCTTCCTCATAAGAGCATTCAGTTTCTTTACTGGCTGTGGTCTAGAAGTGATCAAAACCGTTGGGTTATCAATGTTTCAATTAGGTTTAGAAACTCAGACATCAGACTGATGAATGGAAACATTCATATGTACATTTCTGAATATGTAGTGCAGACTTTATATGTAGGTCTAGGAGCTTTTCCTGGCCACTTGACCAGAACAGGAACAACTGTTGGGCCTAATGCCTATCACCAGGTTGTACCTGGTCAGCTCACATTGTCAGGAAAAACTCATGCCTGGCCCTATGTGGTCAAGAAAGACTATGTGATGTGTTATGTTATGTGTACAACTACCTTACCTTAATGGAGCGTTGATATTCGTCTACAGCATACTGGTATTTGGCAGTGTTAAGGCCAAGTAGACCAGCCAGTTTTTCCCCAAGAAAATCACAAGCTGAAGACAAAAATACTTTATGTAAGACCTTTTCAAAAATGTATTTAATGGACATACAGTGGTAAAGCATTATTTCTATACAATAACTGAATTATATGGAGTACACTGCCTTGCTGAATTTGAATGTTTCAAGAGCACACTGGAATGGAATGCAACTTACTGCGCAATGACTTCCTGCCCAGAGACCAAGTATATGCTTTCCACGGGAGTTTAAGCTAAAACACACAGGTTAGTGCTACATTTAGACTACTAATGGACAAAAAAGTATTTCTACTAAGAATCTAAATCTTATCTGTTTGAATACTTCCATACCATGTCTTCAGGCTCCCTAAACACCTGCTCATGTGATGTATCCTCCTCTTCCTCACTGTTATCTTCCTCCAGAGTCTCACCGCTGGAGAAATGGATGACCCTCCTCTGCTGGGACAGAGAGGGACCCCTGAACTGTGTCCCCTGAATGTCAGGGCCCTGAGAGACACACTGTGAATTACTCCATATCTTCTCGAATACCCCAGTTCTGCATAAACAATTCATATAAGGTCTGTGGTTGTGCTTGATAATGGTGTCTGTGTGCGTACTACATTAGCTTATGGTTAGCAATTTCCAATGGCACCATCTATTAGTCAAGGAATAGTCTTAAAGCTAGAATCTGCAGTTGAAACAATAGTAAAGTGGATACCCCACATCTGTTTTGGTAAAAAGCTGAGGGAAGGGAATAGAAAAATACAACCACTCAAATACATAGCGCTATGGATGCACCCATGATATCGATATGATAGTTTTAACCATGTTTTGAGGCTATACAGTGTTTGTTTACATTAACAAGCTTACATTTTTGATTCTGATAGTGTACGACAGTTCAACTAAGGTCATGAGGCATGTATACGTTATATTCAATGAGTATATATCATACATCTATAAATCCAAAAATGGATGTAGCAACTGCAGATTCTAGCTTTAAGGCACTATTAGCATGATCCATACAGGTAGCAATCATAAAAGTAGCTCTGAATTGAGAGATACTGAAAAAGTAATTATAAAGAAAAGCCTATAACCCTCCGACAGTTAAACCCTTTAGCATACATATGAACAGCACTTACTTCCTTGAAACTTTCGCTCATTCTTCACTGAAGAAAATGTTTTCCTTTCCTTGTGCTGCTGCCTGTAGAGTATAAATGTTTTCTCAGCTCAGAGTAAATACATTTCCTCCACTTTGATGCTACTGGAATGGTCAGTCAAGACAAAAGAAAAAAGAAAAATACCAAGTCCTTCATTAGTTTTGAAACCTAATACACACCAGAAACACACATTTGAGTCATGATTACTGTGTACACCAGTCAGACGCTGCCTTTGGATGACAGGCTACTCATTTCAGTTCCTTCTAAGGCTGAGGGTTGGGCTTTTTTAAATGTCAAGTTTTATTGTTAACTGCTATATGCAGTACTGTTGTTCCTCTGGCTAATGATACTAACCATAGAGATAGAAAGAGGATGCTAGTGCCCAAAAGCCAATTTTTTGCATGGGTAGAGCCATTGAGGACTTTCACAATTTTGAGGTAGTCAACTGGGTGGGACTTCCTATGGTTTAAGGAAGGATCACACGAGGAGTGATCAGCCAATGAATTGTACTCTTGAGCAAACATTCAATGAATGCAGGTGGCAGTAAATCACCAACCTTGTCTTTATACCTGTTCAAGCAACACTACAGGTGGCAGTTTGTTTGCCAACCCATAAAAGTAGAACAAAATTGACTACTTCAAATGGAGATGGCCTCAATGGCACTGCCCATGCCCTCACATACACCATAATGGGACATACAATGATGTGATGTCTTTCTACGGCTGGGATTTCCGGAAAACCAGGGATTTTGAAAGTTCCTGAAATTCTGCAACCCTAACTACAACACACACCAGGAAATGTAGTGTTTCAACTTAACATAAAATAGTAATTCAGGTTTCTTGATGTTTTTATTTCCATTTGAAACACATTTTCAACAAAGGACACCATTCGAAGAAGAGTAATGTTAGACTGGTGTATACATTATGATACAGCAAATGACATGTGTTCATTAAAATAAATACAATTGGTCCTTGAATGTGAAAATCCATTGTTCCAAGAATAAAAAGGGCTTGTAAAGATAATATATAGTCTGTGTTATTTTCATTCTAATTTAGAGCTGGATACAGTACATCTACACTGAGTTCTGACATCGGTGTGACTAATACGATTTAAAATGTAATGCCATTCAAATGGGCTCTGAGGTTGCACAGAAAGAATGCCAAATTGTCTTCCTTGATTGGCAAATTAGTATACTATACTAGTGGTTACTTGTCCCCCTATCGTACTACCTCAATAGAGGCTAGTTGTCATTAGTTCTAAAAAACAGTTAGGAAATGATGGCGAATCAGTACTCAGAAAGCTACAGTAATGCATACATATGGAGTATATCAGTCATTTACAGATAAAATATAAATGAGTAAATGAATTTGATGGTTTTACACTATGTATGGAAATCTATGTGCCAAAGTACAACAAACCTTCACTGAAATGGTTTGAGCAGGTTATGATTGACATCATATTTGAATTTCATTAACCATTATTCTATTGTTCCTGCGCTCATCAATCAGTCTTAACAGCAACCATTGCCACTAGCCTGGGTTATTTAAAACAGTTTGAGATCACAGGAAGATCCGTAGGGTACAATGTTATGGAACGTTCAGACATGCTCATATCAGCTTTATAAATTACATTTATTATCTGCAACATTCAGCACATTGCGCTCTCCTGAGTGCTTCCCAGATGTTGTTCCATGTTCCTGCTGAACTGTTGGCCTTGCTATGGTTATTATGACCCAAGACAACCCCTGCCTTGTCCTCAAATCTCTAATAAAAAGAGGGGAATATTTCACAATGGTTACTATAATAAATACAGGCCCTACCCAGCAATGGAGAGTCTTGAGAGAATAGGAATAATATGATAGTATGTACAGGAGTGTCCTTTCAGTTACAAGAAAACTGATTCAATTAGAGAATCTCAGAGACAGAAAAAGAAAATAAATGAAAACATACGATTTGCTCAAATGATTAGATATTCATCATGGAGTGTTAAGTTCTTACTATATGATTTGTCAGTTTCTTAAATGAGCAATAAATAAAGATCCAATATGACGGGGGCTTTTAACAAAATCCCCAACAGCACTAGTGAGAGAACAATTCAGCTGTAAGTCTGACCCATTAATATTTGGTCCCAAAAAAATGTGAAAACAGCTACGTATAAAATGAAGTACAACAGATGCTACCGTAAATCACTGACCATAAAACACTACAGATAAAACAAGCCAATGCATGAATAAATCCATGCTTTTCTTCTGTTCCTTGTTGATTAACATTTCTACTCCCATATCTATTATGTTATCCCCCCCATCACCAATAACCTTTTCTCAGAGGCCATTTTATACTCAATGACTGAATAGTCTGGCTTGGTAGCACTGCATATCAGCATAATGTAAAACATTTTACCATAATTCAAAGAAACAACAAGGACTTTTCATGGAAAGGAAATGGGACTCCATATCTCTGTTAGGTGGAATTTAAGCCTGTGTACAGTATGGGAGTAGTGTCTTCCTGTTATTTAAGAGATGACGCAGCCTGTATCTTTCTGAGGCTTCAAATCTGGTTCCTTCATTGGCTTAATAACCTCTTCTTCCCGTTTTGGTTTGGCCTGCAATCAAAATAGTGAGGGGGAAAAATGTGAAACCTTTTGTCCCAGCCAAGCAAATAAACAAAACCCTATCAGTGTCTTTATATGATTATTATCAGTAACAAGACAAAATATGTGAAGACATACCTTCAAAACAAAATCAGAGCACAAAAACTATAGTAATCAAGTTATGTTTCAGTCCCAAATGGCTGAGCAGCATTACCTTCTCGTCTTTGGCCCCCTTGGTGAGGTCAAAGGTGGCGTAGACTTCAGGGGTGCATTGCTCGCTGAGCGCTGGGAACTCAAAGGAGATTGGCTCGGCAAGGCCATAGCTGGCCTTCAGCTCCAGCTGGGGCGCCTCGGCTGGGACCTTGTGGAAGTATCTGGAGAAATTAAACATTTGTGTATAAATGCTACAATTGCTTAATGTTATTTACTCTAAACAAATCAATATTCTTCGGGAGGTGTGTGTGTCTCGCACTGTGTGTGTTGGTCTCACATGAATCCGTTTTCTCTCTCGCACTTCTGCAGGGTATTTTTGATCAAGCCACCCAGCTTGGTGAAGAAGAGTTGCTCAGAGGGCTTGGCCGTGCTACCCGGCCCTTTGGTCTGACGGTACTCTTTGCACAGAGTCTCGGCTCTGGAGTAGCCTAAACACAGTTAACAAGACCTGTAAATATTTACACTTCTTAAGATGAAGAGACACCTGTTAAGTGCTTCAAAAAGGCAAAACATGATGTATCATCTCTAGAACAGAAATACCAACATTTTTCTGCCTCTTGGAGAGATCTTATTGACTCCCCACACTTGTCACTAGAGAGGAGAGTCTGTCCGTGGTAGCAGTATGCCTGAAAAAGTGACAAATGAAGGGCATAAGCATCATTAGAAACACATTTCGCCTCCCGAGTGGCGCAGTGATCTAAGGCAGTGCTAGCTGTGCCATTAGAGATTCCTGGTTCGAGTCCAGGCTCTGTCGCAGCCGGCCGCGACCGGGAGACCCATGGACATCGCACAATTGGCCTAACGTCGTGCTGGGTCGGGAGGGTTTGGCCGGCAGGGATGTCCTTGTCCCATTGCACACTAGCGACTCCTGTGGCAGACTGGGCGCAGTGTACGCTGACACAGTCGCCAGGTGTATGGTGTTTCCTCCGACACATTGGTGCGGCTGGCTTCCGGGTTAAGTGAGCATTGTGTCAAGAAGCAGTGCAGCTTGGTTGGGTTTCGGAGGACGCACGGCTCTCTACCTTCGCCTCTCCCGAGTCCGTACAGGAGTTGCAGCGATGAGACAAGACTGTAATTACCAGTTCGATACCACGAAATTTACAGAACAGTCAAAAACAAAACGAAGACTTTCTCAACGGTCTAGAACTGCACAATGACTTACATAGGACATGTAGAAGTGCTGTTTCAGCTGGAGGTACTTCCTCCACTTACTGCTGCACTCTGGCTCCAGGGTGTTCAGTGTGCCGTCTGGGAAAACAGAGAGGATAACATTCATTTGAGTGATCAGGAGGACCAACAATGGTTAGATCCAGACATTCCAACACAATTTAAGATCTTGACTGTGTTGCATTTTTGTAATGAAGTGACAGGACAGACCTAAATACTTACCAGCTTTCTGGTAGAAGTTTGCAGTCTCGAAGGCCAAGGCTGCAATGAGAGTGGCGTTATGCTTGAGCTCAATCGCTCTGGCAATCGTCACTGCAAACAGAAAATAAATGGGTTAATAATTGCTAATATCATATTCAATGCAAACACTCATAAGTAGGCTATTCTCCCTCTCTCACATACACACTAATTGTTAGATTACTTAGATTTTACTGCATGATCAGAACTAGAAGCACAAGCATTTCGCTACACTCGCATTAACATCTGCTAACCATGTGTACGTGACAAATAAAATTTGATTTGACTAATACATGGGAACATGAGTTTGCCCTAAGGCCCCAGAAGTTTTCCTGGCCAAGTCACATTGTCAGCTCCTGACCCTAAGCATAATGCAGAACAGTTGACTGGGTCCAGTGTAGCTACCTTCCTGTGCCTCTGCTTGGCACTGGACAATGTAGGTGTCGATGACTCTGGGTTCCAGGTCCCGGCCCTTCTCTGCTGGGGTGATGAGGCGGGGGATGTGGACCTCCTACAGAGGAGAGACCAGAGAGGAGAATGAGTCTGCTGCTAAACACAACCATGCACCAACAACCAGTGACCTGTGTCCAAGTTGATGATACTGTAATTTATTCACCATGTGTTGAGGTTAATGTAAAGTGGGCAATATAAGAACCATATTTGTTAGGTTTATCAGAGTGTACTTTTTAACTTGCTGATTATATCTATGTAAAGTGACTTTGGGTGTCTTGAATAGTGCTTAAAATAAAATGTATTATTATTATTATAATAATAATATTATTATTATAATAATAATAATAATAATAATAATATCACCTTGAGGTGTTTGAAAATCCCAGCAGCAAATTTCAGGCTCCTGTGGACATCTTTTGCATCTACCTCTGTTACACTGAAAAGGGAAGAAATGTACAATGTCAATGTGTACCCTTTACAATATTGATATGTAAATAGAATGAGTGTGAATTGACATCAAAGTCATAAATGACCTAATTTGCATAATCAGATGCATTGTAAGATAATAAATTAGTAACGCAGAAAATAAACACTTACTTTTCCTTTCCTGCAAGTCTTGAGGCAAACTTGGTGTGCCAAATTGCAACATTGTAGGCCATGGAGATCAGTTCAAAAATAGCATCTTGTTGGGCACTGTAAAGAGGCAATGGGACAGGATGTTAATAACAATAATAATATTGGAGAGAGACTGTATTTCCATAATGAACGGAGACATCTGTTTGCAGTGAGAGAACTATGCAAATGTTGAACCTGAGTAATGATGTAATAACACGTGTGACTTGTTTCAGGAAACAAGGCGTATGTCGCACGTCACTTCACAGGAGAGGCATTTGAATGTAAACATACATTTTCTATCAAAATGTGTTTGACAGAAATGCCTTCTGGAACATGTGAACTTTCATGTGTCTTAATAACAAACTTGTATGCCATCTGTAAATATGAATACAATTGTTAAATTACAAGCCTAGTTGGTTTAGCCACGGGGAAAAAAAACAGGAATCTTCCCGCTAGCCATGATTGGCTGAGATAATGGCTGGGCTGGACATGCTGACATGTACCACGCTTCTGTCTATAACATGAGCTGCTTGGTATGTGTAGGTAATCCTTTCTAACATAGCTTTTTCGAAAGACATCACGCAAAACTGCAAAAGTGTTGCTAGCTAATGCTCTCCACTTCCTGGAGGACCAAGTTTTGAAATCAGTGGAATGTCCGGTGGAAGCAGAGTATGATAACTAAGGAGATGGAGAATTCTGCCGTTTGATTGCAAATATGCGGAGGGAGTCGAAAAGAGAACACAGAAGGCTGTTGTATAAAACAGTTGTCTCCAGATTACATCTCCAAAATAAGGGCAACCATGGCATCAATGACAGAGAGGGAGAAGCATTCATCCATGTATATGGTTAAGAGAATCTAGCTGGCTAGCTAACATTGAACCTAGTTGGTTAGTTTAGCTACCAGCAGATCCATGCAGGGTATTAACATTATGAGTTGGGATTATAGTTCAAGTACATCTGGCGCCGACAGAGATGGCCGCTTCGCTTTGCGTTCTTAGGAAACTATGAAGTATTTTTTTTTTTATGTATTATTTCTTACACTGTTACCCCAGGAAATCTATTACTGCACGGTCGGAACTAGAAGCACAAGCATTTCGCTACACTCGCATTAACATCTGCTAACCATGTGTATGTGACCAATAAAATCAATTTGATATGGCTCATTGTTTAGCTAGCTAGATGTCTAAACAAAAGACTCCACTATGCAAGTAACCATTCCACTGTACCGTGTACACCTTCTGTATCCTATGCATGTGACAAATACACAGATTTTATTTGATATAGTGTGTGTTTACCAGAGACCTTAATTTGAAAAACAACACGACCTGCACCAAAGACAAAGGAGGATATAACGTTCTAAAATTCTCTAAAATGCTCACCATTGACTTGTAAATAATGATCTTGTGAGTTTATTTTCCTGTAATAATTAATACAAATTAGCTAAAGTTAAGACGCTGTCACCTATATGATCATTATTTTAACTGGCTAACTTAAGGTGTGAAATATGCTGAATGGGTGTAGACAAGAGCTCTCCAGTATGTAAGAATATGTCAAAGATAAATACAGAATGCAGAGAGAGAGGACGAGAGGTCAAAAGGACGAGAAGTCAATAGAGTAATAACGATTAAGGGAAATAGTGTTTTTTCTGTAATAGGGAATTATTGATCAAGAGACATCTTCTGAAATAGGATACTTGTTATTTGGCCATTGGCTAGTTTTAATGGAAGGAATTCTAGTTGGTCAACCACAGGCTAGGGCTGGGTTATAAAACTACATGCTGTCCCTTTGTTCTGGAAAGAGAATCACTGGAAAGAACCAGTGAGGACAGGGGAGAATGACCATCTACCTCCCCGTATGATTTGTCCTCTTTGAATAAACCTATTTTCCTCCCTCTGATTTGCTTGGAGTTTGTGTTATTGAAGAATGACATAAATTGCTAACAAGTAGGTGTACCAAAACATTCAAGAGCCAACTTTCAAAGCAGAATTACTTTCCCATTGTTACTCAACTGTGGAGTTTGATATACCATTGTCTAGCCCTGAGTCTTTACTTTTAAACCAATGTAAAAAACATTTCACATTTTGCTTCATAAGACCGAATCGAGCCACTCGTCACATTTATAAAACAGGATCAGCAGGAAATGCAAAAAAAACAAGACAAGCCTATTGTAACTAAAATGTATGTGTTGACTGGAGACCTGACTGTGGGCAGATGGAGGTAACCAACCACCTCTGTGAAACCACCTATGGGCTAGAAGCCTTTACCTTGGGGTGTTTCCTTGCAAAGTGTCAGTCCACTTGAAGTTCTGCATGAACCGAAGCTTGTTCTCTTGTGTGGTGCCATCCAGAGGTGCAATGAATCCTGTGTCATGTCAATCAAAAGACCGCCAACTAATTGTTAATAACAACGAGAGGAAAATAGTTAAGCATGATGAGCTGAGTGTAGCTAAAAGACCACACAAAAACACTACAAAACAGTGAGCCCAGCTAAAGAGAGGAGAAAAATGCACAAACAAAACAGCAAATTCACCTTGTAAGAGGGAGAAATAAGCATCAGTGCCATTTTTCATGATTTCGGGATTGCAGGTGGTATCTGTGAACATCTCCAAGAGTCTTGCTCTTGTTGTTCTCAAGTCACTGATGAGGAATATATACATGTAAGCAAACTTGTTTTCAATTGCCATACTAAGAATGGATATCAATTGCCAAGTCTACATACTTGCATATCTTGTTTGCTGATGGGCTTCCAGCAACTCCATAGAAGTTGAAGGAGACAGGTGCAGTTGCTTTCAATGGGTTTCGGTGGAACCAATGAGTCATTCTGTGGCTTGGATGGTAAAAGCTGGATGTCTGCTAGATTAGGCACAGGGACATTAATTAACAATTTAATACATAAATAAATTGGACATATAACGGCCTGATTAGCTACAAATAAAATACTTATGTTATGACAGTAAACGTATCTTAACTGCTGGCTGTGCCTTGATGACACACAAATAGTTAGCTAGCTACAATAGCTAAGCGTAGGTAGCTAGCTAACGTTAGTTTCCATATAGGCTAGTCGGGTTAGCATATTGCAAGACGACGTAGCTATTGTAAACACATTACACACCACATTGTTCGTATAATGTTACTAGATAATGTTACCAAAAATAAATAGACATGAATATTAATAAGTGGCTTGTTACGTAACATCTATACAAATGTGACAACAGCAACTCCAACCAACGTTAGCTAGCTAGCTTGCTAATGTAAACAAATTGGCGTCTAGCTTGCCATTTGCCTAATGGACTAAAAATATCGAAAATCTAAAACCACAAAATTCAGATATTTTTCATGATGGATCATTAAGCTAGTTTGTACAATATTGTGAAAGTGATGTTTACGAACCTTGGATCTGGGAACTCTGACAATCTGAAGATGCACTTCCGGAAATAAAGGCACAGAATGGTTCTTGACCAGTGGAAAGAGCGTATTGAGTCATGTGACCAACGTTGCTTCTTACGACAGGTCTAGGATCCGTTTTTCTGCTCTAGCTGTAATGTTAATCAATCGAAGTTAAAATGTTAAAATTGATCATAAACCTGTTAAAAGTATAGACTGTACCAAATATGGGAGCGTTTTGGGCATAAAGTAATTTGCTCACATCTAGACATGTTATTCAAACCAAGCCCATTTACAAACCATGGATTCTGAAGAATGGTATCACTGATTGACAATGCCATCTTTTATTTCCCCATATTGTTAAACATTAAATGATGAGATGAGAAAGCAAATAGACAGCTATAATACCTATAACAGAACTATAGTAGCCTACAAGCTTGTTGTCTGAACATAATTTCATAAAGCAATTTCCCAAAAGGAATGTGGATCAGCCACCCAACAAGAAACCGTGGTAAAATGAAAAATCTCAGAAAAATTGTGCTTTATAATAAAAAAGTGGGGGAGCAACCATTCATGACATTTAGCATTAATTTGCATTCAGCATTCATATAATATATTGCATATGCAATCTTAAACTACACATGATATAAGAAGCAGAAAGGGGCATCTCTACGAGGCACTGATTAAAAAAATAAGAAAAAAAGTAACTGCATCCTACACATTTCCACCACTGAAGGGAAACTCATCAGAGCACCGCAGGTTAAATTTCCACCTCTTTTTAACCACAGATCCAATGATGTCATCTGGTTTTCAAAAACACAGGTACATTGTCATATTCACAGGCATAGGAGAGGGAAATACAAATATTTCCCTTTTAGGCAAATTATGTGAAAATAATGTTTGCCAATAGAGGAAGATCGTGGAAGCCCATGGAAATATTTGCTCAAACTTAAAATAGCTACAGTGCCATGCAAATGTATTAATCTCCCTTGGTGTTTTTCCAATTTTGTTGCATTACAAACTGTCATTTAAATTGATTTTAATTTGGATTTCATGTAATGGACATACACAAAAAATAGTCTAAATTGGTGAAGTGAAATGAAAAAAATTACTTGTTTCAAAAATAGAAAAAAAAAAAAAAAGTGGTGCATGCATATGTATTCACCCCCTTTGCTATGAAGCCCCTAAATAAGATCTGGTGCAACCAATTACCTTCAGAAGTCACATAATTAGTTAAATAAAGTCTACCTGTGTCCAATCTAAGTGTCACATGATCTGTCACATGATCTCAGTATATATACACCTGTTTTGAAAGGCCCCAGAGTCTGCAACACCACCAAACAAGCGGCACCATGAAGACCAAGGAGCTCCCAAAACAGGTCAGGGACAAAGTTGTGGAGAAGTACAGATCAGGGTTGGGTTATAGAAAAATATCCTAAACTTTGAACATCCCACGGAGCACCATTAAATCTATTATTAAAAAATAGAAAGAATATAGCACCACAACAAACCTGCCAAGAGAGGGCCGCCCACCAAAACTCACTGACCAAGCAAGGAGGGCATTAACCAGAGGCAACAAAGAGACCAAAGATAACCCTGAAGGAGCTGCAAAGCTCCACAGCAGAGATTGGAGTATCTGTACATAGGACCACTTTAAGCCGTACACTCCACAGAGCTTGGCTTTACGGAAGAGTGACCAAAAAAAAGCCATTGCTTAAAGAAAAAAATGTGGTGTTCCCCAAAAGGCATGTGGGAGACTCCCCAAACATATGGAAGAAGGTACTCTGGTCAGATGAGACTAAAATGTTGCTTTTTGGCCATCAAGGAAAACGCTATGTCTGGTGCAAACCCAACACCTCTCATCTCGAGAACACCACCATGGTGGTGGCAGCATCATGCTGTGGGGATGTTTTTCCATCGGCAGGGACTGGGAAACTGGTCAGAATTGAAGGAATACAGGGAAATTATTGAGGGAAACCTGTTTCAGTCCTCCAGAGATTTGAGACAGGGACAGAGGTCCACCTTCCAGCATACTGCTAAAGCAACACTCGAGTGGTTTAAGGGGAAACATTTAAATGTATTGGAATGGCCTAGTCAAAGCCCAGACCTCAATCCAATTGAGAATCTGTGGTATGACTTAAAGATCTCTGTACACCAGCGGAACCCATCCAACTTGAAGGAGCTGGAGCAGTTTTGCCTTGAAAAATGGGCAAAAATCCCAGTGGCTAGATTTACCAAGCTTATAGAGACATACCCCAAGAGACTTGCAGCTGCAAAAGGTGGCTCTACAATGTATTGACTTTGGGGGGTGAATAGTTATGCACGCTCAAGTTCTGTTTTTTTTGTCTTATTTCTTGTTTGTTTCACAAAAATATATATTTTGCATCTTCAAAGTGGTAGGCATGTTGTCAATCAAATGGTACAAACCCCCCCAAAAAATCTTATTTTAATTTCAGTTTGTAAGGCAACAACATAGGAAAAATGCCAAGGTGGGTGAATACTTTCGCAAGCCATTGTAATCAAAAGGGGATTGCGCTCTGCCAGATGTTTAATTTTTTATCATAG
The DNA here is from genome assembly GCF_016432855.1 of Salvelinus namaycush. Classification (NCBI taxonomy): domain Eukaryota; kingdom Metazoa; phylum Chordata; class Actinopteri; order Salmoniformes; family Salmonidae; genus Salvelinus; species Salvelinus namaycush. Next base: position 16,352,555 of record NC_052335.1, on the reverse strand, counting down.
GTACACTTCAACTGTGAGAGAAATGAATTACTTAAAAATCATACAATGTGATTTTCTGGATTTTTGTTTTAGATTCCGTCTCTCACAGTTGAAGTGTACCTATGATAAAAAGTTACAGACCTCTACATGCTTTGTAAGTAGGAAAACCTGCAAAATCGGCAGTGTATCAAATACTTGTTCTCCCCACTGTATATTTTAAATTTTTTATTAAGTAAGTTTTTTTGAGTGTGGACCCATCACACTCTTTTGCTCTAGCAAGAATAGGTCGGTCATCATTGTAAGGTCATAATGATAAGAAATCATAACCATCACAATAAAAAAAAACACACACACCAATATCAGTAAATTCCTGTTGTTCCCATGTAAAACATGTTTTATTGTACCCACACATGTCAAACAAATGACATACTGTAAGCTATGTACAGTAAGTATTTCACTAGTAAAACCAATTGTTAGATACAAAGTGAACATTGGTTTATTGACAAATATATAAAACTAAGTAATTTCAAGATTGTCACTTTATTGTACAATAACCTATAGGTTTGTTCATTACATACCGAACAATGACTGTTGCTGTTATTTTTCTATTTGTACCGTATGCACCACATAAATTAAAGGAAAAATATTATATTCTAGATTTTGTGTGAATGGGTAAGAGATCCTGAAGTTGGACATGCGTCACATTAAATGGGAAAATGGCTCAACTCTCTTAATTGTTCTGAAGGATGTATACAAATGGCAATGATCTAACATGTAGTCGAAACCAAGGATGTATCACTGATTTAGTTTTGTTTTCAATATGAAGTCATTTATGTGTACCATAATAATTAGCTGCTGGCGTTGAAACATTATGTTGTTTTCATGAAGTCTAACACAGTCAGTTTACTTCAACAAAAATGTGGTCTTCATTTTTAGAAAATATAAAGCAAACGATGTTACAGTCCATAAGAATAGGCTTGCATAATCTGTTTTAAAAAAGAAAGAAATATATTTGGCAATCATGGTACTTTTGGTAATAACAACCAAGCTATAAATCACACTGCTGCATACACACCAAAACATTCCAAATCAAAGTTTCACTAACCCTTGGAAGACCTCATTAAAACCACAAGTAAAACACACTGCGGTCTTTGGAACTCAATGTATGAATGGCACTTAATTCCTCAATCCTCAGTACATCAAAAAGATGAAAGTGAGAAGCCCTTAGTTCATAGACGTTTAGCATAGTTATTACAAAGAACATGGTCACGGATATCACCCCATCCGCCGTTTTTCATGTGAGCCTTGTGCTCCATTGACTCTGCGTTTGTTAGGGCCAGGGACTGAGGGAAGAGGGAGACTTTGGCAAGCTTAAGAGACTCCTGTGCTTTCTGTAGGGCCAGCTCAGGCCGACAGGCCTCCTTGTTCTGGTGCAGCCCACAGTTCCCAGTATGGAGAACCCTGGATCCCTGGGCCACCAGCACTTTGAGTGGCTTGGAGATGCAAGTCCCTGACAGGTGCTGGAGGGTCCAGTCCCAGTTGTAGTCATCATAGGTGCAGAAGTCATCATTGCAACCCATCAGTTTGTAATACACCTCTCTGGAAATGCCCATGCCAATGTTGTGCTTAGTAGACATCCACCCGGCAGTCTGCACCTTGTTGCTGAGCTTATCAAACTCTGCCAGGCTGTTGTGGTTGCCTAGCGCCAGCATGTCACAGTCAGGGCAGCTGATCTTCCTGTATCCAACCATCTCTTTGTAAAGGTGGTAGAGGTCGGGCAAGATGTAGTTGTCCTCCTCGAGGAAAACTGCAAAGCCACTGTAACCATGAAGAACCTGCACTCGCTCCCACAAAAAGTGAAGTTTCCACCACCAGTGGTGTTTGGTCTGTGTGATGGAGGCTTCCCTATAGTGGCCATACGAATCTGGATGCTCAGCGTTGAGGCATCCTGTTTTTAAAGCATCATCCTTGGATATGTCTCGTGGACAGTCCTGTGGATCCTGCCCAGGAAACTCACTAGGATAGAGCTGTGTGCTGTAGGGGAAGTATATTTGTAAAACCTTGCAGAAAGTTATCCCTTGCACTATGTCATTGTTTTCCTCTGAAAAATAGTCATGGCTGAAAATCAGCAAAAAGTTGTGGACCTCAGCTGCATTTTCCAATGACTTAATGAGTATTTTGAGGTAGTCTGGTCTGTTGTGAACCTGAACAACCAGGACCAGTTTAGGCTCCCCAGGATACGTGTCCGCATTCTGAACGTATTGGTGATAATTGGCATTGTAAACCGACTTCATCAATTCAGGAACAGAACCATACTGAAACTTCGCCATGTCATCAGACAACATGTTTTCCTGAGCAACAACACCTGTGACTTCATCATAAATTAATACACGTGTTATGATCATGACAGTGGCAATAATTAAAGAAACACCCATGAGAATGAGCAGGTTCTTTTTAAAGAATCGTAACCTCATTTTAGAAACGGTAAAGGCAAACTTTGAATACAATAACAATGACTTGAATCACCTGACTATTGAAAGCGTCCACATCGTGTGTTTCATCTTACTTGCAGTTGCAACATTGTAACTTTCGATGGAACCCAGAGCCCAGAGACAGCGGTTTCCGCAGAACGTTACAAACTGGCACGCGAAAAAAATAAGTGTATTGATGATGACTCCTTTTGCTGCCACAAATATCTGTCAGTTCGGTTGATATAATCTGTTGCTATTGCAGTTTAGAAGTTTAGCGTTCGGTGGTATCACCTGAGAAAAGTAACAAGATAATGAAATAATGTATTGTCAGACATATTAGCTTTGTTTCCATTCAGGAAGTTCATTTACAGTAGTTGAGTCGACTTACCAACAGAGTGTCATGTGTCAGTAAACCGCTATCAGGAAGTAAGGGTGTTTTAGAACTATTGCCGCGTTCAAGTGATAGTCGGGAACTAGAAAACTCAAAAATATCCGACTTTCTAACTGGTTAAACGCGGCACGTGTATAACTACAACCTATTAGCAAGTCGGAGATGTCTGAATTTCATAATTACCATTAGCATTTGAACGTGGCATATCTGCCGTATAGCGTACGAGTAACCTACAAAATTGAGTGCTGACGTGTACTATTCAGCCAACAGGAACAGACTGGCTTCTTCGTCAACGAATAAGTGTCCTACCGATGCTTATGTAATCCTACACCATAGCATCCATTACTTTGGAGGAGATATGTTGAGAGTAAAGGAAGTTTTAGTATCAGCAAGTCATGGTATGATTTATGCTATTCAGTGTTATATGAATTCAATGAAGAATGAGATTCCAGTCTACATTAGATTACATTTTTCCAGGCTTTGGTCCAGGCTTGGCAATAAGGGCCTCTTCAGTCAGGCTGAACTGGTTAAAGCTACCCAGCTGGTATGAATGAGAAGTGCCCAATACCCACATGGGGTGTATGTGTTAGGGGCTGTTGATAACAGTAGTTAGTTGCCTAAACATACTTGTTAGAGAGTTACACAATGAAAACAAAGTTGTTTTTAACACAGCTATTTACCATCTCCATTCACTGTGTCAGTTTGTGGGTGTGTCTGAGTGTGATGGATGCTGCAGTGCTGAATGAATGATATAGCTGTGCCTAAATTTTCCAGAAGACAAATGCTCCTCATCAAACTAAGCCTCCTGTAACTATTCAATCAAACATTTAACTAGTCTCGGTACACATGTACACTTGTAGTCTTCCACACTAGTGATTACATAGGGTATTAATTGACCAGACGGGTGTGAAATTCTGTCTACAGTTGGATGATATTCCAGAGGACAGAGAAACACCCATATTCATTTGATGATAATCACTCACACATTTACATGGAGTTTGTTTTGGATTCCATAACAGAAAGCGGATCTGGCGTGGATCTGTTAACACCCCACCCGGCACTGCTGTCATCTGTCTGTTTCCCCCACCCATACCCTAATCAGCATGGTCAAACCCACCAGTGGCACCAACCCTCGTCAGTATAGCCAACTTTCCAGGTCAGACTCAAGCCTAAAAAATGTTGCTGAGTCATAAGTTACTAAGTAATGAGTCACTAGTGAAAACATGTTAATCACTTTCACCTCTAGATGGCGACAGCAGACAGAAAATACAGTAGCTAGACCAGGGTTGGGCTATTGGCGGCTCCCCCTTTTGTAGGCCCCAGGATCAATCCCCCTTGCTCGGGGTCTCAGCATACTGTTGACAGAATAGTAGAATAAACAAGGAGCAATTTCGAAATTTGATTGTGTATCAGCAGTTTTCCTCATGGTGTCAGTCACTGTCAGTCATTCAATTAGCCCATGTCAGCAATTTTTTTTTTAGATAGCTAAATTAGTCTAGCGCATTTATTTTAATAGAGGCTAAGCTTTCGGTCAGTCAACCTTCATCAGAGCATATCTCCACATAGCCCTACAGAGCTCGCCGTCACATATACAGTTATTAACAGTAAGTACAGTTATTTTAACAGTAACTTTTCATCTTAGGGAATAACATTGGAGAAGCATTCAAGTAATTTGTATTTGTTTAACTAGGCAAGTCAGTTAAGAACAAATTCTTATTTTACAATGACGGCCTTCCCCGGCCAAACCCTCCCCTAACCTAGACGATGCTGGGCCAATTGTGCGCCGCCCTATGGGACTCCCGATCATGGCCGGTTGTGATACAGCCCTGGATCGAACCAGGGTCTGTAGTGATACCTCTAGCACTGAAATGCAGTGCCTTAGGCCCCAAGGAAGGAGGCAAATGACTGTACCTGTTTAGCAGCACGTGTCTGACGAGTTATTTGCCAACCGGGGCCTCTGCCTGTTTGGCGACACTTTTCCTATGTCCAAATGTACATCCGAATGTACATCTGTAAGACTAAGAGGTTGACATTTGCATCGCCGAGCAGTACCCAAGAAACTATGAAATCCAATTGTTAGAGGCTACCACCCAACTCCAAATCAAAACAGAACATGGATGTCAATGTTTGCGCACACACGTCCATTCTACTTCTTGTCTGCTTCCTGTCTGTGGCACATGATGCCCATATTATGAGGCTGATTAGCTAGGACAGTCAGGTGTGAAACACAGACAGCTGTGCACACAAAGTGAGAAGACAACATGGAATCCATGTTTGGTTTTGGAGGGGGGTGTTACCATGTTAGCATCTAGCAATGTTAGCATCTAACATTTTAATTGATTTATTTATTGGTCACTGCTCGGCGATGCAAATGACAACCTCTTAATCAGAACCGTCTACAAAATGGGAAATGTGTTGCCAAAGAGTCAGAGGCACGGGTCGGTAAACAACTTGTAAGGTAGCTATAGACACCTGTGATAATCTGGCGTATCCATATAGGACACTTGATGTCATACTATCAGATAGAAATACCAATACTAGATAGTACAAGACATAGATGTAGTTCTACTAGAACAAAGCACAAGTAAAAATGAAAACATTTGATGTTTGTAAAATGAGTGCCGTCCTATTTTGGTTTGTTAGTAGAAGGAACCCATACTCTCAAAAAGAGAAATTAAGCCAAGAATCAGGAAAGAAAGAAAACACATAAACATGTAGAGCCTGAGGAAATGTAGAAAACATCTAGGTAAAGGTTACCTGTTGGGGAAGTATCGGGCCACTAGGGCCATCTTAAATTCAGGAAACCCATGGAAAAAGCTCTGTGCTTGTAAGACCAAGGAGCTGATCGTGGACTATAGGAGAAAGAGGGGAGAGCATGCCCCCATCCACATCAACAGGGCTGTTGTGGGTCTGGTCAAGAGCTTCAAGTTCCTTGGTGTCCACATCACTAAGGACTTAACATGGTCCACACACACCCGCTCAGTCGTGCAGAGGGCACGGCAGTGCCTCTTCCCACTCAGGAGGCTGAAATTTTGGGGCCGTGGGCCCTCAGATCCTCAAAAAGTTCTACAGCTGCACTATCGAGAGCATCTTGACTGGCTGCATCACCGCTGACTCTTTTTCACTGACCCTATAAACACCCATTAGACTTTATATACACACCATTGTCATTCCCACACAAAACCCACACACATTCACATACACCACATAAACACACACAAAACACACACACGCATACGGACACAACACAAACACACAGACAGTATTTGTAAGGTTTAGACAGCTGGTTAGCCTAATTTACCGATCTAGCTAACATGGGCTAGTAGTTGATCATCTGGACATTTCTGACAGGTTATATACACTGCTCAAAAAAATAAAGGGAACACTTAAACAACACAATGTAACTCCAAGTCAATCACACTTCTGTGAAATCAAACTGTCCACTTAGGAAGCAACACTGATTGACAATAAATTTCACATGCTGTTGTGCAAATGGAATAGACAAAAGGTGGAAATTATAGGCAATTAGCAAGACACCCCCAATAAAGGAGTGGTTCTGCAGGTGGTGACCACAGACCACTTCTCAGTTCCTATGCTTCCTGGCTGATGTGTTGGTCACTTTTGAATGCTGGCAGTGCTTTCACTCTAGTGGTAGCATGAGATGGAGTCTACAACCCACACAAGTGGCTCAGGTAGTGCAGCTCATCCAGGATGGCACATCAATGCGAGCTGTGGCAAGGAGGTTTGCTGTGTCTGTCAGCGTAGTGTCCAGAGCATGGAGGCGCTACCAGGAGACAGGCCAGTACATCAGGAGACGTGGAGGAGGCCGTAGGAGGGCAACAACCCAGCAGCAGGACCGCTACCTCCGCCTTTGAGCAGGAGGAGCACTGCCTGAGCCCTGCAAAATGACCTCCAGCAGGCCACAAATGTGCATGTGTCAGCATATGGTCTCACAAGGGCTCTGAGGTTCTCATCTCGGTACCTAATGGCAGTCAGGCTACCTCTGGCGAGCACATGGAGGGCTGTGCGGCCCCACAATGAAATGCCACCCCACACCATGACTGACCCACCGCCAAACCGGTCATGCTGGAGGATGTTGCAGGCAGCAGAACGTTCTCCACGGCGTCTCCAGACTCTGTCACGTCTGTCACATGTGCTCATGTGCTCAGTGTGAACCTGCTTTCATCTGTGAAGAGCACAGGGCGCCAGTGGCGAATTTGCCAATCTTGGTGTTCTCTGGCAAATGCCAAACGTCCTGCACGGTGTTGGGCTGTAAGCACAACCCCCACCTGTGGACGTCGGGCCCTCATACCACCCTCGTGGAGTCTGTTTCTGACCGTTTGAGCAGACACATGCACATTTGTGGCCTGCTGGAGGTCATTTTGCAGGGCTCTGGCAGTGCTCCTCCTGCTCAAAGGCGGAGGTAGCGGTCCTGCTGCTGGGTTGTTGCCCTCCTACGGCCTCCTCCACGTCTCCTGATGTACTGGCCTGTCTCCTGGTAGCGCCTCCATGCTCTGGACACTACGCTGACAGACACAGCAAACCTTCTTGCCACAGCTCGCATTCATGTGCCATCCTGGATGAGCTGCACTACCTGAGCCACTTGTGTGGGTTGTAGACTCCGTCTCATGCTACCACTAGAGTGAGAGCACCGCCAGCATTCAAAAGTGACCAAAACATCAGCCAGGAAGCATAGGAACTGAGAAGTGGTCTGTGGTCACCACCTGCAGAATCACTCCTTTATTGGGGGTGTCTTGCTAATTGCCTATAATTTCCACCTTTTGTCTATTCCATTTGCACAACAGCATGTGAAATTTATTGTCAATCAGTGTTGCTTCCTAAGTGGACAGTTTGATTTCACAGAAGTGTGATTGACTTGGAGTTACATTGTGTTGTTTAAGTGTTCCCTTTATTTTTTTGAGCAGTGTAAATAGCTCTCTAAGTCCAACGTCTGTCAGTGAATGACATAATAAGAGGGAAACTGCCTATGCACTACCAACTTTCGAAATTGCACATTGTGCATTCTACTATTGCAGCTCTCAACATAGTAGATTTCTGTTTTTGAATTGACCCCATTCTGGGCCCAGATCCGGACCGCGGTTCGCCTGCTGAGTATGGCTGATATATACACTGACTGTACAAAACATTAGGAACACCTGCTCTTTCCATGACATAGACTGACCAGGTTAATCGAAAGTTATGATCCCTTATTGATGTCACTTGTTAAATCCACTTTAATCAGTGTAGATGAAGGGGAGGAGACAGGTTAAAGAAGTTTTAAGCCTTGACACAGTTGAGGCATGGATTGTGTATGTGTGCCATTCAGAGGGTGAATGGGCAAGACGAAAGATTTAAGTGCTTTTGAACGGGTTATAGTAGTAGGTGCCAGGTGCACCGGTTTGAGTGTGTCAAGAACTGCAACGCTGCTGTTTTTTTTTACGCTCAATAGTTTCCTGTGTGTATCAAGAATGATCCACCACACAAAGGACATCCCAGCTAACTTCATTCAATTGGGGATCAATGGAGTCAACATGAGCCAGCATCCCTGCAGAATGCTTTCGATGCCTTGTAGAGTCCATGCCCCGATGAATTGAGACTTTTCGTAGGGAAAATATTAGGAAGGTGTTCCTAATGTTTTGTGCAATCAGTACATGATCTTCTCTCTACTAGTAGTTCTCATGCTTTCTCACTTCAAGACTGCTTTAAGCCACACAAGCATTCTTATGACTACACCCAATGCATTATACTGTAGGTATTGCTAATAAATTAAAGTTTTGCTTCCTTATTCCTGTAAACAATTCAGAGGCAGTGATTGGAAACATTAAAGTACGGAACACATGCCACTGCCAGCATTTATAACATTTTACTGAATCTTTTTCCCCCAAACAAATCATTCATTTATGGTTTTATTTTAATGGAATAATTGTTTGGAGAGCCAAGGACATTACTGGCAAACACTAGTGTACAAATACAATGTTTCTGAAGCAGTTTTTTCTGCCTAGTCTAAAACTGCCTGGGTTTAACATTGCAGTAACATCTGTAAACTGCTAATTGGAGTAAACACAGCACTGACAAAAGTTGTTATAATCAACAAACATTTGACATACTATTACATTTATTTTGATTGACACTTGATATTTTACAACACTTTACATTCAATTGCTCTTAAAGTTTTGCTTCCTTATTCCTTAACCTATTCAGTAACAATGTAATTACTACAATAACAACAGTATTGTTACATAGGCTAGTATTTGTAGAATAATCATTCAATTGTACAAAATTTAAAAAATATATATTTAAAAAATTCCACAGGGCCTTATGGTAATGGTGATTACCTCATCATGCACAATACCACAACAGTATTCTACAATGTGAAATTCTCTTTGGACTTAAGCAGCTGTTTCTACTCAGCAATGTCTCTAAGCAAGCTAACCACTGTTATGTGTCTGCATAGAAAAAAGAGGAGGAGGGAACTGGGCCGCAGTGTAGTACCAAGCCAAACAGAGAATGGCATCATGACATGAGCTGGTGAGGCGTAATTGAAAGCAGATGCGAGCAGAGCACGCTGGAGTTGGAACACAGAGTTATGCAGACCCACCCCTCTAACACTTGAACTATCACTCGAGCCAGGAAATTGAGAATGGGGAAAGGGGGGTGTGCGTGCGTGTGTGTTTACGTGGGGATTCCACTTTAATATCGTCAGAGAGCAACTGAATCGTGAGTAGAGGGCAAGTCATTCTCATTATGTGTACAACAGAAATTATGAATGTTTTCCAGTTTATTTCAAGGGCCTTATACTATACAGACTTTCTACTGCATGACATTTCAGTCACAGATTGGATATTATGCAAAAACATGTTTATTTTGCAAGGGGAAGTCAGCCAACCTATTCAGGTTACTCAAACCAAGTCTCACTGTTTGATGCAAAATGGGGTGGAAAGGAGTGGCCTCCAATTCAACCACAGTGTTTCCACAGAAGACCATTGTTATATCTTATGGGGATCAAATTATATGGATGTGCCGTAACCCTGAACCTTTCAATACGTTTTCCAAATCCCTCAAGTCCTCCGTTCATTGGGGGAAAAAATCACCTTGGACCATACACACTATAGTTGTGTTATATAGTGTTTTGTACACTCAGTATATATAAATAGTGTTAAGAGTATTTTTGTTGTCTCTTGGTGTCTTTCCTATCTTTCCTATTTATTTTATTTAATGTAATATCTTATGTTGTTCTTTTCTATTACTGTTCTATACTTTGTCATGGGGATCCTAATAAACTAAACTATTCTGTCTTTCCTTCCTTCTATCTCAAATCAATCTAACTACTAACATTCTGTTTCTACTTTATTTGAACAGCAGATGTTATTGCCACTCTAAATAAGATAAAAGCCTTTGACAGATTTTGCAACCATCTTCAGTTGTACTCCCCTCCTCATGACTGTATTGGAAGGTCAGGAAAACAGTGCCCTTTAAACTGGCTTTGATTATGACAAGAGTCAACCTAACAGTTTGTTTGAGCCACAGGCTTGTTTTGATCCAGTCAATTATCCTTAACAAAGTTTACTCTGGTCCTAAACATGAGGACACTTTGAGAGTCAGAGAGTTCAGCTTATTGGCTCTTTAGAGCCAGAGAGAAAGACATTTAATTTAACTTGTATTTAACTAGGCAAGTCAGTTAAGAACAAATTCTTATCTACAATGACAGCCTACCGGGGAACAGTGGGTTAACTGCCTTGTTCAGTGGCAGAATTACAGATTTTTACCTTGTCAGCTCAGGGATTCAATCCAGCAACCTTTCGGTTAATGGCGCAACGCTCTAACCACTAGGCTACCTGCCATCCCACATCTGGTTTGAAGTTGCTCCCCCTCTCTGCATGTAGGCTTGTTGTTGTCAAGAAGGGCCTTGTTCTTTGATGCACTAAAACTACTACAGCTGTGAGACAGCGGTATTGAACTGCTACCCAGTCTTGTGAGTCCTAGAGGGAGAGGAATGTTTGAAAGCCAGCGGATATGGGCAGTGTGGCTAACGTGTATTAAAGAAACATTCAAATTTGGGGACTGAGAGCAGCAGTCCTTGAGGCAAACAGATCATCTTATGGAGGTGACGAAACATGTTAATAAGTACTCTCCTTGGTAACAGCTAAACAAAATAAAAGTTTGTTATTTGTTTACAAAGCTACGGAAGCAGTAGCTTCATCTACGTGTAATGTACAAATACTGAGGATTTGTCCAACATCTGGACACTTAATAATAATGGACCAATAACAATTGGTGGAGGTTTTAGGTGTTTATTAAATATGTTGAATACATTTACATTTTGACCATGCCTGTCATGACCTTCTGGGCAATGTGATGTGTGTTTCAAATGAGCAGATAAACAAATTGGTGAGAAAGAGACAGACTTTCTCCAGTGTGTAGTAAAACTGTCACATTACATAACAGAAAAGTTCAACAAACTGACCGGATTTGAAACCCCTTCTAGCCCACTCGTTGTCTGCCAATTTCAATAATGTCAAGAGACTCATTTTCCTAAATATCTCATTTTGATTGTATGTTTTGATGGAATTCAGAAACAATTTCTTTCTACATCCCTCTAGGTTAGCCTGTCTATTAGATTAAGAGAGAGTAACTAAGGTAGCTACAATTAATCATTCCATGAGTCTGGGTGTTTAGGACCCTGCTTGACATATGTCGTACTCTTTAAGATATGTATGTGGGAGAACTTCACTACATAGGCCTGGCCTACATATAGTAACATGTACATCTGGTACCACTCTGTGCCAGTCAGTGACATTTGGGAAAGGCCACCTTTTAACCCTGAGATACTCCTCTCTTTCCTTACAGTATATAGAGATTTATCCTTGCATTATGGATTTTTTCCTTGCAGGTTACCTGTGGAACCAAATGCACAAACTTACAAAACCTCTGTAAATTGTGAAGTGTCATCACATGGCGTACTTTAATAGGAATGCAAAGGTAAATTCCTCGCTCTTTTCGAGGCTTGATGTTTCGTAAAAGTCTCAACAAAGACTCAGGACACAGATAATGGAGGATTCCCAAAGAAAGCAGCTGGCCCTGTTGAGAAAATGCCAGCTTCTGTAGAACACGCACGGCCTGCAGAACACTGGCGTGGTAAACCAGCGACTACTGTGGAGAAGTTCTGGGAAAACAATAGAAGAGACATCTATTACTTGAATATCAACAGCTCCACTCTCATAATTCACCATGGTCTGGAGGGGCTCCAAAAGCCAAAAGGTCATTTTGGTTATGAAAATGAGCTGAAATGAATTGATGGTCACGTTGATTATAGACTCTGGTAATCTGAAAGGAATTATAGTTGTTTATCATGACTACCAATATGTCAAGCTCAACAAGGCAAGAGCATCTGATGACCAAACTATCTTTTTTCTTCTTCTAAACTACTTATTTAAATTGTATCAAATATATCTGGCCTAGTTACACAGATGCATCTGACTTAGCTGCACATATATTTGAGCAAAGCCTCAATTGACCTTTCGCTATACCCCACCCCAGAATTTTGGGCAACCAATCACAGCACTCCAATGGATAGCAACTGCCGTCAATTCCAACACCTCAGACAAGCTCACGTTTAAATCGCAGAAAAGCTAATGAGTTTTCAGAGAAAGAAAAACAGAGTTTTCTTTAAAAAATATATGTTTAAATGGATAAACAATTGAACAGTGCACCAGGAGTAATTGTGTTTATTTCATTGTGTGGTTGGAGGGGTGCGTCACTTGAGTGGGTTGAGTCACTGACGTGGTCTTCCTGTCTGGGTTGGAGCCCCCCCTTGGGTTGTGCCGTGGCGGAGATCTTTGTGGGCTATACTCGGCCTTGTCTCAGGATGGTAAGTTGGTGGTTGAAGTTATCCCTCTAGTGGTGTGGGGGCTGTGCTTTGGCAAAGTGGGTGGGGTTATATCCTTCCTGTTTGGCCCTGTCCGGGGGTATCATCCGATGGAGCCACAGTGTCTCCTGACCCCTCCTGTCTCAGCCTCCAGTATTTATGCTGCAGTAGTTTATGTGTCGGGGGGCTAGGGTCAGTTTGTTATATCTGGAGTACTTCTCCTATCTTATCTGGTGTCCTGTGTGAATTTAAGTATGCTCTCTCTAATTCTCTCTTTCTTTCTCTCTCTCGGCGGACCTGAGCCCTAGGACCATGCCTCAGGACTACCTGGCATGATGACTCCTTGCTGTCCCCAGTCCACCTGGCCGTGCTGCTGCTCCAGTTTCAACTGTTCTGCCTGCGGCTATGGAACCCTGACCTGTTCACCGGACGTGCTACCTGTCCCAGACCTGCTGTTTTCAACTCTCTAGAGACCGCAGGAGCGGTAGAGATACTCTTAATGATCGGCTATGAAAAGCCAACTGACATTTACTCCTGAGGTGCTGACTTGCTGCACCCTCGACAACTACTGTGATTATTATTATTTGACCATGCTGATCATTTATGAACATTTGAACATCTTGGCCATGTCCTGTTATAATCTCCACCCGGCACAGCCAGAAGAGGACTGGCCACCCCTCATAGCCTGGTTCCTCTCTAGGTTTCTTCCTAGGTTTTGGCCTTTCTAGGGAGTTTTTCCTAGCCACCGGGCTTCTACACCTGCATTGCTTGCTGTTTGGGGTTTTAGGCTGGGTTTCTGTACAGCACTTTGAGATATCAGCTGATGTAAGAAGGGCTATATAAATACATTTGATTTGATTTGATTTGTGGTTGAATTGGGAATTGGGCTTCATGGAAAATGCTGTCCTAGGTTGCAACAGTAACCAAGGGGGACGGGGCTTAGCCAAGGGTCAATTGCCCTTTAAACTAGGGCAAACTTTAAATGTGGATTTCACAGCAAGAGTGCAACAATGTGTTATTGTGGGGATTGAAGCACTTACTTTAAATTACAGTGTTCAATGAGCATAGTCATTTCATGTGAAAACTATCATTTTTAGGGACTAGGGACAGAGTTTTTCCTGCTCAGGTCTCATAGTCAGTACCAACTCCTGGCTCTAGTGTAGGTACACCATGTCATTGGCTGTGCTTTTAGAACAGATGACTCATCATTGCTATTTCCATGGTAAACCTCACATAAAATGAAACAAATCAGTGAAGCCAACACAGAGACAGAGTGACATCAGAAAGGCTGCCTGGGCTGCTGCGATACAACAGATTCTGACTGGTGGTGAAGTTGGCAACAGCCCTGAGAAAGAAAGAAAGGAACTTCCTGTTTCAAAATTGAAAAAATATGTAGTGGATGGAACTTCTCATGAATGTTTGCAAGAGCTCATTCTACCTTCTCTCTCGCGCACACAGACTCTCTCTCACTCTTCTCTAGAAGAACATGATGTCAACACTAATGGGTGCGTGTGTGACCTGAGTAATGTCTGCAGCTGTTCCTAATGTCATCCTAATATTTCTGTACTGAATGTTCTGTTACATCCCCAATGCATCATTACATGTAAGACTTCATATGTGAATGTACTGTGTAGTAATATATCCAAAGAAACACACATAGAATGTCAGAAACTCACTGAGGAGTGCAGTAAGTAAGGGGTAGCTGGAGTTGTGTTATGACCTTAACACCACAGGCCATGGTTTATAATCACCCATTGGTTGTTATAGTTTGTGGGGCATACGTTAAGCGCTCTAGTGGCATTTACATAGAAGTCAGAGCAAATGTTGTGTGCTACAGTTGAATATACTCATCCATTTATGGGTTGTTCTCACATTCTAAAGGAGGCATCATGGAAGCAATGGCAACCCGAATTCAACCATAATCGCTCCATTGAAGATGTAGTTAAAAAGTCTTAAGATTTACAAGGAACATTAGGCTGCTGATCTGAAGTCTTACATTTAACAAATAAATTAACTGGAGCGGAGAGCAGCTTTCAACCCTTCTGTTTAAAATGAGTTTAGATGAGAATTTGGCTGATACTGCCATGTTGTTGCTTCCAACACGGTATTAGGAAATATTCTGTTATTGGTCTCCACCGTCTCCTTACTGATTTCTTAGTCACAAGATGAAACACAGGGATGAATTAAGCTCAGATACACGCACAGACTGTTTGGAATCATTTCCAAGACTGGGGTATTTTGAAACTTTTATATGGAGACAATTTTGTGCCAAGTCACTTTCCTCTGTTCTTCCAGTCGTTTTTTCTTCTTCCAATAAATCAACAGACGGGAAGACTAGCAGGTGACTGTTAGGTGATTTGATACTTCTGTTCAGTTTTTAAAAATAAACCTATGACATTTGAACACCTGGAAATCTAAGTGTTACATTCTGTCAAATACAGTTTAAAGATATGACACATAAAGGGTGTCCTGATGGGGACACGGTAACAATGGTCAACGTTTTTGTGGAAGGACTCAATCATCCTGTCAGCTGCTGGAAAATATCTGTAAAAAATGACAGAAGTGCAAAAATACATATTTATAAGGTATATTTATGGAGTTCAGCAGTCCCTATGCAGGTTGGATTCCATGTACAAGGAAACAATAACTTGGCATAGGGATGCTTGAGGATGTGATGGAATATGTTCAGACCTGTGCAAACATTTCCATGACCTGTGCAAATGTTTCCATGGGTTTGCTTGTCATTGCCAATCACAACAACCAAAGGACATTGGAATTGAAAATATGTTTGTCAGGCCAAGATGGCCATTTCCCCCACTCACAATATTGGAAAGCTCAAATCAGAGCTAAATTAACAAGAGCTTTGGGAAAATAATTGTTTTAAGGTTTTAATGGGGTTTGATGTCATTTAAATCAGTCGTTAAATCAGTGGTCAAGTCGTCAAGACAGTCGTCAAGACAGGATAATTGTGGAGTCCAACATATTGTGCACTTGAATGATCTGAAATTCTCTTCTTTCATAAACTTTACGTGTAAGTCTAAGGCACACCAAGCATATTATACTGTACCTAATCACATTTTCCTCCTGGTGCCCAAAGGAATACTGAATCACTGACCAACCCAATGTACCTTCTCGTAAATACAGAAAAGAATGCCAGGTAATGCCGAAGAAAATGTCATGGTTTTGGACCAAATGTGAGAGGTTGTAGATCTCTAAGTGTAAACGTTGAAATATCAATACCTTGTAACCATGGATTGGTCTGTCAGCTGAGTAATTTGGCCACAGTTGGACTACAAACTTCTTGTCATTACTGTCGTCATCTTACTATGAGTCTTGAAGTGGAAGCTGCTGAAGGGAGGAAGGCTCATAATAATGGCTGGAATGGAGTCAGTGAAATGGTATCAAACATGTGGTTTCCATTGGTTGATACCATTCCATTTACTCCATTCCAGCCATTACTATGAGCCGTCCTCCCCTCAGCAGCCTCCACTGGTCTTGTGTGACATAAAACTACAAGATCCCCAGTGGAGTTGGAGAGAACATTGTGACTTATGCTGTAGTGAGCAAGTGGGAGAATAAGTATTGCTTTACTTGCCAAACTCTGATGACGATTATAATTGTGTGAATGATTTTTATAATTATAAAAAGGAAGTGATTTCTCCACGTTGTGACGTCTCAAAGATGTCATAATAACATCTGTCCAGGGTAGTAACACAGGCTGTCTGTTTTTTCCCCCTCAGTGACATCACCACATACATACTCACTCTTTACTCACTGCTTCTGATCAGACCCGATCGGCCGAAATGTGTCCACTGGCACACAGCAAGATGATGCAAGCCAGACAGAAGCAGCAGGTCACTGATGACAACAATGCTTACACATGACCACCACATGCTGAGTAAGAAGTCCGTGGGGTGCGTGGGTTTCTTTTGAGGCGACAGAATCATCACAAAGCACTCTGTTGCCAAACCAAATAATGTCAAATGTCCAGGAATCACCACAACAGATGTAAACAGACCTAAAACACAGTAATGGAAAGTCAGAGGTGACTCTTAAGTGAAAGTCCCCATTTGTGTTGGCTTGTAACAGCAGTGTGTCTTTCCCCAGCCGGCAGCCGTCTGAGCAGGACGGTGTCTGGGTTGGGGTGCCCACAGGGTTCTAGGCTCCTGGTGGTTTGAGATCAACAGGAGAACATGAACACAATGAAAGGAAACCAGTGTGATGTGTATTTGTCTATAAAAGAAGCATGCTTTGCTTTACAACAAAGTGCCTGCTTCATTAACAAAAAATACTGTAGCAAACACGTGAACATGCTTGCATAATATGGAGCCTCCAGCGACGGTCCCCAGTCCGGAGCCTCCAGCGACGGCCTCCAGTCCGGAGCCTCCAGCGACGGTCTCCAGTCCGGAACCTCCAGCGACGGTCTCCAGCGACGGCCTCCAGTCCGGAGCCTCCAGCGACGGTCTCCAGTCCGGAGCCTCCAGCGACGGTCTCCAGTCCGGAGTCTCCAGCGACGGTCCCCAGTCCGGAGTCTCCAGCGACGGTCCCCAGTCTCCAGCAACGGTCTCCAGTCCGGAGCCTCCAGCGACGGTCTCCAGTCCGGAGCCTCCAGCGACGGTCCCCAGTCCGGAGCCTCCAGCAACGGTCTCCAGTCCAGAGCCTCCAGCGACGGTCCCCAGTCCGGGGCCCGCAATGAGGGTGCCCAGTCCGGGGCCCGCAACGAGGGTCCCCAGTCCGGAGTCTCCAGCGACGGTCCCCAGTCCGGAGTCTCCAGCGACGGTCCCCAGTCCGGAGCCTCCAGCGACGGCCTCCAGTCCGGAGCCTCCAGCGACGGTCACCAGTCCGGAGCCTCCAGCGACGGTCCCCAGTCCGGAGCCTCCAGCGACGGTCTCCAGTCCGGAGCTTCCAGCGACGGTCCCCAGTCCGGAGCCTCCAGCGACGACCTCCAGTCCGGAGCCTCCAGCGACGGCCTCCAGCGACGGCCTCCAGTCCGGAGCCTCCAGCGACGGTCTCCAGTCCGGAGCCTCCAGCGACGGTCCCCAGTCCGGAGTCTCCAGCGACGGTCTCCAGTCCGGATTCTCCAGCGACGGTCTCCAGTCCGGATTCTCCAGCGACGGTCTCCAGTCCGGAGCCTCCAGCGACGGTCTCCAGTCCGGAGCCTCCAGCGACGGTCCCCAGTCCGGTGCCTCCAGCGACGGTCTCCAGTCCGGAGCCCCCAGCGACGGTCCCCAGTCCGGAGTCTCCAGCGACGGTCCCCAGTCCGGAGTCTCCAGCGACGGTCTCCAGTCCGAAGTCTCCAGCGACGGTCTCCAGTCCGGAGTCTCCAGCGACGGTCTCCAGTCCGGAGTCTCCAGCGACGGTCTCCAGTCCGGAGCCTCCAGCGACGGTCTCCAGTCCGGAGCCTCCAGCGACGGTCCCCAGTCCGGAGCCTCCAGCGACGGTCTCCAGTCCGGAGCCTCCAGCGACGGTCCCCAGTCCGGAGCCTCCAGCGACGGTCTCCAGTCCGGAGCTTCCAGCGACGGTCTCCAGTCCGGAGCCTCCAGCGACGGTCCCCAGTCCGGAGCCTCCAGCGACGACCTCCAGTCCGGAGCCTCCAGCGACGGCCTCCAGCGACGGCCTCCAGTCCGGAGCCTCCAGCAACGGTCTCCAGTCCGGAGCCTCCAGCGACGGTCCCCAGTCCGGAGTCTCCAGCGACGGTCCCCAGTCCGGAGTCTCCAGCGACGGTCTCCAGTCCGGATTCTCCAGCGACGGTCTCCAGTCCGGATTCTCCAGCGACGGTCTCCAGTCCGGAGCCTCCAGCGACGGTCTCCAGTCCGGAGCCTCCAGCGACGGTCCCCAGTCCGGTGCCTCCAGCGACGGTCTCCAGTCCGGAGCCCCCAGCGACGGTCCCCAGTCCGGAGTCTCCAGCGACGGTCCCCAGTCCGGAGTCTCCAGCGACGGTCTCCAGTCCGAAGTCTCCAGCGACGGTCTCCAGTCCGGAGTCTCCAGCGACGGTCTCCAGTCCGGAGCCTCCAGCGACGGTCTCCAGTCCGGAGCCTCCAGCGACGGTCTCCAGTCCGGAGCCTCCAGCGACGGTCCCCAGTCCAGAGCCTCCAGCGACGGTCTCCAGTCCGGAGCCTCCAGCGACGGTCCCCAGTCCGGGGCCCGCAACGAGGGTCCCCAGTCCGGGGTCGGCGATGAGGGTCCCCGCACCAGAGGTGCCACCAAAGTAGGGTGAGCCAGTGGTGGAGCGGGGTCTATGTCCCGCACCTGAGCCGCCACCGCGGATAGATGCCCACCTAGACCCTCCCCTATAGGTTCAGGTTTTGTGGCCGGAGTCCGCACCTTACTGTCACGCCCTGACCTTAGAGAGCCTTTTTATGTCTCTATTTGGTTTGGTCAGGGTGTGATTTGGTGTGGGCATTCTATGTTTTTGTTTTCTATGATTTTGTATTTCTATGTTTTGGCCGGGTATGGTTCTCAATCAGGGACAGCTGTCTATCGTTGTCTCTGATTGGGAACCATACTTAGGTAGCCCTTTTCCCTCCTTTCAGTGTGGGAAGTTAACTTTGTTTGTGGCACTATAACTCTTTAGCTTCACGGTCGTTTTTGTATTGTTTATTGTTTTTGTCGGCGTCATTCCTAATAAAAGGAAGATGTACGCTCACCACGCTGCACCTTGGTCCACTTCTGTTGACGGCCGTGACAATGTGAACTTGCAATTCCACATAAAAGTGATTTTCACATGTTAAATGCCGTTTTTTTACGTGACATGTTTTTTTTGTAAGGGCAATGATAAATCCTTACATTTGAATGCATAGCAGGGGTTTAACAAATGTCAAAATGCCTAAAATACCTCTTGGAGAAAGTGAACAGTGATAACTACAGGAGGCTTCAGGCATTTTGCTGGGATCACATATTTTTTCCAGATGTCGCAGGGTGCATGAAAAGATCTGGCCGAGTTCACTCAGTCCTGCTGAATTAATAAATATTGTTTCCAGATGAGGGAGGAATCTGTTCATGTTGCTCTGGGGGAAAGTGTACCCAAGAATGTGCCTCCCTCAACCTCCCCAAACCATAACCATCATTTCATTGGATTAGGTTTTTTCTAAATTACCATGAGCTTGATTTTGTCTGAGGGTCGAATACCTATTGCTTGATAACACCTCACTTGGGAGCTAAGCACTAATGATATTTGTGGTTAATGTAATCCTTATCTGGGAAGAGCAGAGCAGGTGGGTAATTTCCCTAGGCTCTCTGATGCTAGTTATTCTAAGAACAATGTGGGCTAAGTAGCGGTTAGCTATAGGCCTCCCTGTTCAGGGGGAAGTGTTCCCAGGCATACATGGAGAGGGGTCAAGCATTCCAGAATGTACAGGCCTCTGATAATTACCCATTGCCCAGGGCCCGCCTGGGTACTGAGTAATTATCAGAGGCAAGTAACTTTCATCTGAAGTCAAGTTCCTCCCTCAAGTGCTCTTCCAAGAGGACTCCTGTCCTCCATATTTCACACACACTGGCCTAGCTCAGCTAGAATCCCAGGCATGGGATCATGGACACAACGGTAGTTAGGTATTGGAGACTTTAGAGATGACAGGTCATATTTATGCAAACATGTCCAAAAAGGGGAATACAAAAGAACATTTCACTTCCTCAATCGACTAGTCTTGTGAAACATACAGGAGCTGGTACAATAAACTACAAATCCTTAGTGCTGTGTATGGAGCCTTTTCACCCTTCCCTGCCATGTCACGAGATGTCTACTCTCACCATGTAATTCAGCCTCTTTAAATGTGATGTAATTCCCAGTAGGTGAAAACAAATGAGTCCTTGTGTTTGTGTTGACTTTCTAGCCTCTGAAGTTATGTGCTGTTTGGACTATGAGTACCCCTCATCTCCGACTTGAGAGTTGAAGAGTTGTGCATGGTCCAGCTGAGGCCCAGCCAGAAGTGGCTGTTCTTGTAACAGGGATTGTCACAAGTTCATAACATTCCTGTCATCGTGCCAGAGTTGCCAACTCTCGGGAAGGCTTATTTTTCACAGAGGGGAGATGTTGAGAACCATAGGGTTGTTCCTGCTCCCCATGATCATGGGGATGGAAACGGTGTGTAGGAAGAAGGAGAAAGGAGAAATATTTGCTTTAATGAGGAATTAGTCATGTCTAGGGAAATAGTATCTTGGGGGAAAGAATTGCCTATCCAAAAACTTGTTAGGGCCCTAGTTATAGGCGATTCCTGGTCAGGGTTCTAGTAATGACTAAAGAAAAACATGACAATGATGTGACTCTGCTTTGAACCAAGTAATCATTGATTTAAGGTTGCAAGTTAAAGTCCTTCAGAGAGGCTGGTAAACGAGATTACAATGCATTTCTCTCTTAAAAGTCTGGAAATTCTTAAATGAAATGCGTGAGTCAGCAAAAGACCGCAAACTAAATTATTTGTAGCTCATTCTGACATATCTACTTGTCTACCGACACCACTTTCCAAGCTATGAGTACATGGGTTTGCCTGCAACTACCAGTAGTCTGTTTAGATAGGATATGATAAAGCAGAGGCTATGACATGTCAGAGTTTGTTTTCCTGTCTCTGGAGTTCTGTCAACCTGATTAAATAGCCCTTTTCTTTGCATGTACTGAGTGGCACAACACAATTGCTGGAAACAGATTATTACAATGCGTCCAAACCACTCCGTTCTTTTCTCAGTAGTAAGCGAATGCTGGCAATAGCAAGAGTCTGTGTGTGATCGCCTGTTGGAGAGGCCCTAAAGTACTGTGTGTGAACACACATTCCAACACAAGCACATCTCTTAGAATCAAGTCAGACCACGCTGCCAACACAGACAGCCTGCTAATAATCTTGCTTTATTCAGCAGGCCCTCTGAATTAAATTAACCAGATTCCAGCAAATAAAGTGTCACAGAGACCCACTGGACACAGACGTCAGTTCAACCTCTAGTTTTGATTTACATTTGGTTGAGTTGTCAACTAACGTGAATTCAATGTGAAATCAACAAAAAATGTTTTTAAACACTTTTAACACTTAAAAAGCCTCAAAGGATAATCAACTTTCAAAATAAGGCATTTTTGGCTAGCCACAGCAGTCAACTAGCTAGCTAGGTAGCTGTTTAGCTTGCTAGCACATTCACTAATTTGTTTGTAAACAATTAACAAGCTAGTTAGTTACCACATGTTCTCTTCACACTGTCAACAGAGTAACTAGCAAGCAACAAGATATGCCAAATAACAGTCTACAAACCACTTGGGGGAAAATAAATCATATTTGGTCATATTTTGGTCATATTTGACCAAGTAGCATGGCCAGGAATCAGATTTATATCTGATTTCAAACCACCTATGAGTGTCACTTCAAACTGCCAGTGTGAACAAGGCTTAAGAGTCCCGTGAAGCCCTTTCCTGCCATTGATGCGGTGGATCGACCATTATTTACACTGCGATTATGTGTGTCTCAGGCGGCGAAACACAATATCCTAACAGTCAATTCCTTAGGATGAAGCAGAAAGGGTTGACAAAAGAAAGTAAGGTTGGCCGTGGCAGACAGAATACCAAAATATGAATGGCTGGGTTGGGTCACTAGCAATAGCCTGAGGAATGCCAAATTAAATTGAGCGGAATTGTATACACTAGAATCAGATTACATGGTTGCTGGGTTTGGCACTTCCAAGATAATATATGTGAGTGAGTAAGATTTCTAATTTCTTTATTACACATGGCAAATAGAAATGGAACTTCCTTGTAGCTGACACACCCTGGCCTCTGTTATATTGATTTTCTTTATTAGTTTAGTTAGGTCAGGGTGTGACATGGGGGATGTTTGTGTGTTTTGTCTAGTTTAGGGTGTGTGTATTGTTTAGGGGGTTTTGTAGTAGGTATGGGGTAGTGTTCAGTGTAGGTGTTTAGGAAAGTCTATGGTTGCCTGATTTGGTTCTCAATCAGAGACAGCTGTTTATTGTTGTCTCTGATTGGGAGCCATATTTAAGGCAGCCCTAGGCTTTAGGTGTTTGTGGGGAATTGTCTATGTCTAACGTTAGTAGCTGTGTGTGCACTTTCGTTTGTAGCGTCACGTTCGTGGTTTATTGTTTTTTTTTTATTAGTTTGTATAGTGTTCGTTTTGTCTTCATCTCCAATAAAGGAAGATGTATTCATATCACTCTGCGTTTTGGTCCGATCCATGCTCCTCCTCAGACGAGGAGGAGAACGAACGTGACAGAATTCCCCACCAACAAAGGATCAAGCAGCGGTGTAACGGGAGAAAACAACAGGACCCACCTACACAGGATTTCTGGACATGGGAGGAAATACTGGACGGTAAAGGGCCATGGGCTCAACATGGAGAATATCGCCGCCCTCGTGAAGAGCTGGAGGCAGCTAAAGCCGAGAGGCGGCGGTATGAGGAGGCAGCACGGAAACAGGAGAAGGATCTGGGCTACACTACGTGGGAAGAGATCGACAGATGGGCGATCGACCCTAAGAGAGTGCCGGAGCCCGCCTGGGATTCTCTGGCGCAGTGCGAGGAGGGATACCGGCGAATGGAGGCAGCACGGCGAAACGGTAGGAAGCCCAAGAGACATCCCCAAAAAATTATTGGGGAGGGGCATTTGGAGCAGTCGGCGAAGTTGAGGGGTGAGTCTGAGATTGTCGAGGATTTATTGGACAGATTGGAGGAGAGTGAACGAAGGGGAGATTATGAGACATTCGAGGAGTTGTTGACGAAATTGGAGGAGAGTGAAGAGAGAGAGCTGTTGATTTGGCAGAGTATGCATGGCATTCTCCCTGAGGAGCGTGTTAGCTGTCCGATGCCACCTGTGTCAGTTCCTCGTACTCAGCCTGAAACTTGTGTTAAAGTTCCGGAAGATTTGATGCCGGCTATACACACCAGGTCTCCAGTACATCTTTACAACCCGGTGTGTCCTGTTCCTGCTTCTTGCACTCATCCTGAGATGCGTGTCCCCAGCCCGGTACCACCAGTTCCGGCACCACGCACTAGGTCTAATGTGCGTCTTCAGAGCCTTGTACGCACTGTTCCTCCTCCACGCACTAGCCCTATGGTGCGTGTCTCCAGTCCATCACCACCAGTACCGGCACCACGCACCAAGCCTCCTGTGCGTCTCCAGAGTCCTGTTCCTCCTCCACGCACTAGCCCTATGGTGCGTGTCTCCAGCCCATTACCACCAGTACCGGCACCACGCACCAAGCCTCCTGTGCGTCTCCAGAGTCCTGTGCGTCCTGTTGCTGCTCCCCGCACTAGTCCTGAGATGCGTGTCTCCAGCCCGGTACCACCAGTACCGGCACCACGCACTAGGCCTAATGTGCGTCTCCAGGGTCCAGTATGCCCTGTTCCTTCTCCCCGCACTAGCCTTCAGGTGCGTGTCCCCAGCCCGGTACCACCAGTTCCGGCACCACGCATCAAGCCTCATGTGCGTCTCCAGAGCCCTGTACGCACTGATCCTTCTCCCCGCACTCGCCCTGAGGTGCGTGCCCTCAGCCCGGTACCACCAGTCCCGGTACCACGCACCAGTCCTATAGTGCGCCTCGAGAACTCAGTGTGCCCTGTTCCTGCGCCCCGCACTAGCCTTGAGATGCGTGTCTCCAGTCCGGTACCACCAGTTCCGGCACCACGCACAAAGCCTCATGTGCATCTCCAGAGCCCTGTACGCACTGATCCTTCTCCTCGCACTCGCCCTGAGGTGCGTGCCCTCAGCCCGGTACCACCAGTCCCGGTACCACGCACCAGTCCTATAGTGCGCCTCGAGAACTCAGTGTGCCCTGTTCCTGCTCCCCGCACTAGCCTGAAGGTGCGTGTCCTTAGCCCGGTACCTCCAGTTCCGGTACCACGCATCAGGCCTACAGTGCGTCTCAGCCGGCCAGAGTCTGCCGTCTGTCCAACGGCGCCTGAACTCCCCGTCTGCCCAACGGCGCCTGAACTGCCCGTCTGCCCAACGGCGCCTGAACTGCCCGTCTGCCCAACGCCGTCTGAACTGTCCGTCTGCCAAGCGCCGCATGAACTGCCCGTCTGTACTGAGCCTTCAAAGCCGCCCGTCTGTACTGAGCCTGCAAAGCCGCCCGTCTGCCATGAGCCTTCAGAGCCGTCCGCCAGACAGGAGCCGCTAGAGCCTTCCGCCAGACAGGAGCAGCCAAAGCCTTCCGCCAGACAGGATCAGCCAGAGCCTTCCGCCAGACAGGATCAGCCAGAGCCTTCCGCCAGACAGGATCAGCCAGAGCCTTCCGCCAGACAGGATCAGCCAGAGCCGTCAGCGAGCCATGACCAGCCAGAGCCGTCAGCGAGCCATGACCAGCCAGAGCCGTCAGCGAGCCATGACCAGCCAGAGCCGTCAGCGAGCCATGACCAGCCAGAGCCGTCAGCGAGCCATGACCAGCCAGAGCCGTCAGCGAGCCAGGATCCGCCAGAGCCGTCAGCGAGCCAGGATCCGCCAGAGCCAGCCAGCCAGGATCCGCCAGAGCCAGCCAGCCAGGATCCGCCAGAGCCAGCCAGCCAGGATCCGCCAGAGCCAGCCAGCCAGGATCCGCCAGAGCCAGCCAGCCAGGATCCGTCAGCCAGCCAGGATCCGCCAGAGCCGTCAGTCAGCCAGGATCCGCCAGAGCCGTCAGTCAGCCAGGATCCGCCAGAGCCACCTCCCAGTCATGAGCTGCCCTCCAGTCATGAGCTGCCCTCCAGTCATGAGCTGCCCTACAGTCATGAGCTGCCCTACAGTCATGAGCTCCCCCACAGTCATGAGCTCCCCCTCAGTCCGGAGCTGCCCCTCAGTCCGGAGCTGCCCCTCAGTCCGGAGCTGCCCCTCAGTCCGGAGCTGCCCCTCCGTCCAGTGGCGCCCTCTGGGATGGTATTCAGTCCGGGACTCGCCGTTCCAAAGGCGCCACCAAAGCGGTTAGTGACTATGGTGGAGGGGGGTCCACGTCCCGCACCCGAGCCGCCACCATAGGAAGGCCCACCCGGACCCTCCCCTTCTGTGTCAGGTTTTGCGGCCGGAGTCCGCACCTTTGGGGGGGGGGGGTACTGTCACACCCTGGCCTCTGTTATATTGATTTTCTTTATTAGTTTAGTTAGGTCAGGGTGTGACATGGGGGATGTTTGTGTGTTTTGTCTAGTTTAGGGTGTGTGTATTGTTTAGGGGGTTTTGTAGTAGGTATGGGGTAGTGTTCAGTGTAGGTGTTTAGGAAAGTCTATGGTTGCCTGATTTGGTTCTCAATCAGAGACAGCTGTTTATTGTTGTCTCTGATTGGGAGCCATATTTAAGGCAGCCATAGGCTTTAGGTGTTTGTGGGGAATTGTCTATGTCTAACGTTAGTAGCTGTGTGTGCACTTTCGTTTGTAGCGTCACGTTCGTGGTTTATTGTTTTTTTTTATTAGTTTGTATAGTGTTCGTTTTGTCTTCATCTCCAATAAAGGAAGATGTATTCATATCACTCTGCGTTTTGGTCCGATCCATGCTCCTCCTCAGACGAGGAGGAGAACGAACGTGACAGTAGCCTACATGTATGTGGGATCATAATCACTGTCTCAAATTACATTGCTATGCAAGTTATGAGCAGATTGCAGATTGCAGATTGCAGCTCATAACATGCAATGCTTTTGACAAAATTCTGCCAAAATGGTAACATTTAAACATAGGAAAATATTCAAAATATGACATGTTTACATATGATTTAATAAGTGTCTTCCATCATTCTCCACAGTCTATAGTTTTCCATTACGACAACATGAGTGAATCTTATTCAAGGTCATTTCGGCCATTTTCATAAAAGTTATCATCAATGTAGAGTTGGTTGGGAGTAGCCATCACAGGATATGGCTGGCATCTTCCGACAATGCTGACTCAGAGAGAAATCACTCCCGGGGGTTTGATACTGGGAAGGTCATCGGTAAATACCTTTCCCCTTTCTCCTTATCCCCGGCTACACGCTGCAGGGGAAGACCTCCCATTTCCTCCATCCCATATGAAAGACTTGTCTTGCAGTGGACTCAAAGAAGTGGGCCCCTTTGAGGTATTGTTTACTCAATGATAGGCTTCGGATATGTTGTTGGTGGCACCAACAAAGCTGTCTCTGTCAGAATGTGGCTATACAAACATAAGTGTTGGAAAGAACAGGCAAGGTTTCTTCCGTTCTGGATATCTTTGGTTCCAAAAATAAACAGTCTGCAGACACATCTTGAAGTTTCCCCTTGTAAGTTTTAAATAAATATGCCAAAGAGACATGACATTTTTTCCAGGTATATCAAGCAGCCAACAATAATCTACAAATGGCACTACCTATCATACAATGTAGCCTACATAGTGGACTTCATCGTGACAGCATACCAATCAGTAGGACTAATCAAATATGAGGGTTGGACAGGTTTTGTTTCCGTTGCATGAACAAAACCACACCCACTTCCACTCCATTCCCCATTTCTCTCACTCCACCCATTTTATTAAAGGAAATATGGGAGCGCTGAAATAACATGCAATCTCTATCTAGTAACATAAATTGTGGGGTGGGTTTAGAGGAAGTAAGCCCACCTTCCACTTCCTGTGGTGCATTTGTGCCACTCATGATTCAATCTCCCCCTGAGTGATCATGTTCCTACTCCTCCTAGGCTACCACCTCTGGACAAACAGAGAGACCCAGATATTATCTTGGTTGCCTCTAAATATTCGGCATAGCCTATGTAATAACATAATAATTCATGTATTCTAATATATCTTAAAACATATTGTCTTTAAATGACCTCATGAAGATGGTGTCTGTCTTCAGGATGTCTACTTGTGGATATACAGGGGTTCTAAAATGAATCCTAAAATAGCTCAGAATGTGAGGCATACTCATGCGAGATAGACCTGTAAATACTAGAAAAGGGAGCAAATTAAGCAGCAAACACGGAAAGATCTACGTTATCTACGTTTTTGGATTTTGCAATGATTTAAATATATTTTTAACTTAAATTTTAGGCCTTACATTTAGCAATTTGATTATTGGACTATAGCCTACTACAAATATCAATGGGGGGGGGGGGGGGGGGGGGGCTGTGTGTGGGCGCATGCGTCAGTGACACGATGGCACTAGTAATACGGGATGATGGGCCCGCCTGGTCTCATAGACTAGACGTAACAAAGTAATAGTAAAATCGGGACATTCATATTAGTATGATACAGTAGGTTAAGTTTGGTATGGTTACATAAGATTACTTAAGGCCAAAAAACGAAAGTAGGGTGGTTGGCTGAGGTGGACAGGTGGCCGTATAACCCGAACATCTCATCACGGACAACCTAAGCATTCGATCTAATTATTAACTTTGCAACTACTTACTACTTTTTTGTTACTTTGCAACTACTTACCATGTTAGCTAACCCTTCCCCTAACCTCAACCATTTAACCTAACTCCTAACCCTAACATTAACCCCTAGCCTAACGTTAGCAACCTAGCTAACATTAGCGTTAGCAACCTAGCTAACTTTTGCCACAACAAATTGGAATTCATAACATATTATACATTTTGCAATTTCGTAAGACATTGTATGAATTGAAATTCGTAAGATATTGTACAAATTGTACTTCGTAACATATCATACAAATTGTAATTCTTACAAAATGGATAATGGATATTCACAAATGAAGACGTACAATACAAAACGTAACATATCATACAAATTTGAGCGTTAATACATTTACTTTTACTATGTTAAATCTACCCCTGAGTCCAGGTTGCAGCCTGCCCAACTACAGGTTAAGAGAGAACTTGTTTGTTCTTAGTCAGCAACTACGCCATCCAAAAAGGAACTTCCTTCCTTGATCAATCGAAAACATGGAGGGAGGCTTTTATAAATGGCAGTTATCAGCAGTCTTAACGTTCCATTCTACTTATCAAACCGTGCTTTATAAGCAGAGGAGCCGAGTAGCCTACATCTCTAAATTAGATGCGAAATTGTTATATTTGATTGGAGGCGTAGGCTATTGTTAAAAAAATGAGGGATACTGTAGGAATACTCGTTGCGTTAACATTCCTTTTGAGAGTCAAGGGAGAAGCCCCTCGTGGCGGATACTGCATCGAGAAGCAGTGTTTTGCGGTTTTCCAGGACCAAGTCGACTTTGGAACGGCACAAAAACATTGTGAGGATAATAATGGGCATAATGGACATTTAATGACAGTGCGATCTTTGATATCGCATAGCATCCTTTTAATATTACTCGGTATCCATACTGGAAATTATTGGATTGGTTTGCAGCTACCGAGCGGGCAATGCCCCGACCAAGCGTTGGGTTTACGAGGGTACAGGTGGATAACTGGAGATAATGAAACGGAGTTCCAGAACTGGGGACGCTTTGATGATGTCTGCTCTTCAAAATGCATTTCAGTATCAAAATACGACTTTGAATGGAAGGAACAGCCATGCAACAGTAAAATAGATGGATTTATTTGTGAATATAAACTTGACAGTCCTTGCCAACATGTCATGGTAAAAGGGGACGAATCCGTTCTGTACGACAACCCATTGGGGTTCAAGGGAGACAACCTACTGGTATTACCCCTGGGAACCATTGCAACGCTCAAATCCCTCGGATCGAAATATATATGTCACTTTGAACAGTGGATACAAGCACCATGGAATTGCGAGGTATTTAATGGTGGCTGTTCGCATGACTGTTCCTCAGTTAACCATGAACCTGTATGCACCTGTCCACCTGGAAAAACTCTCCAGGACAACAACGTCACATGTGAATATGCGCTAAATGACCTCTGCCATAACTCAGGGTGCGCGCATCTCTGCCAGAAAAAAGATGACAGCTACGCTTGCATGTGTCACCATGGGTACGCACTTGCAGAAGATGGGAAGGAGTGCAAAGACATTGATTATTGTGTCGAGGATAGACAGTGCCAGGGACAAAACATGGAATGTGTCAATAGGCCTACTCTTGGTGGATTTGAATGCAAATGCCAGAAGGGATATGAGTTGGAATATGACATATGCGTCGATGTGGATGAATGCTTCATGGGTCCATGTGACCACGAATGCACGAACACGATAGGCAGTTACATTTGTTCCTGTTTTGATGGATTCATTTCAATGACAGAAGACACCAACAGGTGTCAATTGCTTTGTTTAGCAGAAGAGTGTCCCACCGAATGTGATCGTAGTAAAACATATCAATGCTACTGTCCAATAGGTTACTTACTCGATGACAGAAATG
This sequence comes from Salvelinus namaycush, assembly GCF_016432855.1. Lineage (NCBI taxonomy): Eukaryota > Metazoa > Chordata > Actinopteri > Salmoniformes > Salmonidae > Salvelinus > Salvelinus namaycush. The sequence goes on along the minus strand of NC_052335.1, from coordinate 16,322,667 downwards.
GGTCGTCAATTTGTGTCGACATAGATGAATGTGAGATGGATTCTTACTGCCACCATAATTGCACAAATACTTATGGAGGTTACCTGTGTTCTTGTGACGAGGGATTCGACTTGGTTGGTGAATATGATTGTGTTGACAGAGAAACATCGGAGGGTTCAGGTTTTACGACACCATATACACCAAATGCCAAGCATCCAACTGAGCGCCCTTTCACTGTAAAGGCGGGAGGTCTTCTTGGAATGTTAGTATGTATTGTCGTTGTTATTTTGGTGATGGTTGTACTTATTCACCTTATACTGAAACGTCGAGGTAATTTAGACATTGCTTTCGAAAGCCAAGGCGTTGGTAGTCCCGATTTGCAGCAAGTCTCAACGGATAAGTACCAAAAATTGTCATTTGACAGACATTTTATAATATGACAATTAATATGTTGTTGGATAATTTTGCCATTTTCATTGTCATTCCTTGTTTACACGTCTGCAAAGGAGAATCAGCTGGTTTGAACTTGTAATGTTTTTATTTCATACAGTTTTAATAAGCATATATCAGAAATTGCTCACCTCATCACAAAGAAATCTAACCAATCTCACAAGTGAACAAAGCCAGTAACAAAGTAAGCCTATAGGCTAACTTGCAATATATATATATATATCCTATCAAATGATTATAAAAGAAAACATAATAAATTATTATGTAACTTCTTTGAGATTATTCTTGTTATTTACTCACTGAAACTCGTTATTGAAATGTAGCAAAAGCAAATAACAGCCTACTGTTTAGCAAATGGTCAATTAAGCAGCCATGCATGGAAGTATCTGCTTGCTCCACTTCCACTTTTATTTGTGCCAACAAGTTGAATATAGGCCATGAATTATATCAGTGTAAAAACTATAATGGGTCTTTGGAGTAAGGCTGTGTGTGTGTGTGTGTGTGTGTGTGTGTGTGTGTGTGTGTGTGTGTGTGTGTGTGTGTGTGTGTGTGTGTGTGTGTGTGTGTGTGTGTGTGTGTGTGTGTGTGTGACGGCCTATACTGTCAAAATGTTCATTCCTTCTGTATTGGAGGCATAGTTATGTATTTGTAACTTAAAAGGTCTAATCGAATTTCATGCAAATACCTGAAACCATATTAGTGTAAATCACCTTAAAGGGGCAATCAGTAATTGCTACATTAATTTTTTGACTAATGAATGTTTTATATGAACCCATTGATTCTTGAATAATATGACTTAGTACCCCATCAGAACCCAAAATATAGACCTAAACTTTCTTTACTTCAATGTTTGTAATCAAAGTAAATGTAAGCAAACACTATATAGCCTCAAAACATGGTTATAACTATAATTTTGATATCATGGACTGTCAGTCCTGCATTCAGCTTTTTACCAAAACAGGGGCGGGGATGCCTTTTTTTAATCGTTTCTACTGCTGATTGACATTTTAAGAGCCTTGGTTCTGTTCTCATGGTGCCCATTTCTGGAAGGGGTTCTAAAATGTATCCCAAAATAACTTGAATGTGCCATCTGAGCTACCAGAGAGAGACAGAGCGCGCGAGAGAGAGGCGGGGGAAGCAATAACATGTATTAGGCTTCTACAAATAAATTGAACTATATCCTAATTTGTTGAAATATTGGCCTTTTCAATTGTAGAGGTTATCTACCAACGTGTATTTCATGTTTGTAGTTTACTAGTGTAGACATTTGTTTATGTGCCAAATGTTGGCTAATATTTGCGCCCACTCGCGTTTTTCGAAATATAGGCTATAGTGATGTACACCGTCGCAGTGGGAGAGATAACGTTTTGGGAAGGGGATTAAGTAAGCAGCTGAAAACGAGCTTCCTTCTAAGGAGGAACTTCCTTCCGTGACCAGAGCGCAAACATGGAGCGAGCCTTTTATAAGCGTGAACTTTCAGCAGAATAAACAGTCTAAACTAGGCTATAGCCTACATTGACTTCTAATACGCGCAAGAGTTGTAGGCCTAATTAGAAAGTTGTAACAACTGAGTTTTAAAAATGAGGGACCTAATAGTGATGGTGTTTGTTACTCTAACATTCTTGATGAGAGTGGGAGAAGCCAAACATAATGCATACTGCGAGGGGAATCATTGTTTTGCTGTTTTCCAGGATCCAGTCGATTTTGCAACGGCTCAAAAACATTGTGAGAGCAATAATGGACAATTAATGACAGTGCGATCTTCGGAATCACAATACATAATTTCGATTTTAATCGGTATTACAGGAGATTACTGGATTGGTTTGCGGTTACCGAGTGGACAATGTCCCGACAGTGCCTCTGATTTGCGGGGGTACAGATGGATAACGGGAGATAATTCAACAGACTTTCAAAACTGGGGGGTCATTGACAATGTCTGCTCTTCAAAATGTGTCTCGGTGTCCAAAATCGACTTGAATTGGACAGAACAATCATGCGACACGGAAATAGACGGATACCTTTGTGAGTATAATTTCCCAAGTGTCTGCAAACGTATTGACATAAAAAGCGAGGAATCCGTACTATATGAGACTACATTTGGATTCGAGGGAGATGACCTACTGGTATTGCCTATGGGAAGCACTGCAACGGTCAACCCCTTTGATTCCAAGTATATCTGTCTCTCTGAACAGTGGATGCAAGCACCATGGACTTGCGATGTATTGAAAGGTGGTTGTGAGGATGAGTGCTTATCGATTAATCAACAACCTGTATGCATCTGCCCACCTGGAAAAATTCTGCATGACAATAAATTTACATGTGTTGTTGTGCAAAACGATCCCTGCCTTCATTTCGGGTGTGCACACGTTTGCTACCAGAAAAATGACAGCTCCATCGCCTGCATGTGTCACCATGGGTACGCACTGGCAGAAGATGGGAAGAAGTGCAAAGATATTGATGATTGTTTCGATGATAGTCAGTGCCCGGGACAGAACTATGAGTGTGTCAACAATATTGGTGGATTTAAATGCAGATGCCAAAATGGATTCAAAATGATGAATGACGTATGTATTGACGACGATGAGTGCTACATGGATGGACCATGCGAGCATATTTGCGAAAATACATTGGGCAGTTATAATTGCTCCTGTTTTGAAGGATATATTGCAACGAGAAAAGACCCTAACAAATGTCAACGTCATTGTCCTTTCGAAGAGTGTCTTGCAGAATGTGACCCAAATGATCCACATCAATGCAACTGTCCCGAGGGTTACCTGATCGATGTAAGAAATGAAATTAGATTTTGCATGGACATTAATGAATGTGATAATGGTTACTGCGAACATAATTGCACAAATACGTATGGAGGTCATATGTGTTCTTGCTATGAGGAATTCGACTTGGTTGACGGATGGAAATGTGTTGAGAGAGAACTGTCGGAGGGTTCAGGCTTTACGACACCATCTGATTTTATTACACCAAGTGTCAAATATCCAACTCAGCGCCCCTCAACTGTGACAGCAGGTGGTCTAATTGGAATAATAGTGTGTATTGTCATTGTCGTTTTGGTGATGATATTTTTACTCCAGCATATTCTTAAACGTCGCAACAAATTGGAAGGTCCAAGTGCGCCCAAAACCCAAGGCGACGATGGACACGATTTGGAGCAAGTAAGGACGGAAAAGTACCCAAAACCATCTATGGACAGGAATTTCAAACAAAACACTTAGATTATGGTATTATGTGTGTCATTTTCATTGCCATATAGGCAGTTCACACTCAACTATTGGCAATCAATTGTTTTTTAATTTCATTATACGGTATCCAGAGTGCAGGCCATGGCATATACATGTAAATATCTCATCATCACATCCTCACCTTGTCACACAGCAAATGACATATCAGCCAACAGCCAATAAGAAGGTATCTTTCAAAACAATGTGTGTAAAGAAAAAAAACATAGCATTTTTATTTTCATTATGTGCAAATTTTCCTTTAGCTCACTACAAGTCCCAATCCTTTCTAAAGTGTGACCCCTTGTGGACTATTAAAGAGACTGCTATTTAATTATGCTTATTTAATCTTATCGAATAATAGTCTGCTTTATTTCATGAATTCAATGTATTCTCTCTATAACCTATTCCAGATTTTTTTAGTGTGCAGGATTAAGATTTTGTCACAATTGCAATTCGGATCATTTGCTCTCCTGCTCTCAAATACATTGCTATTACAAACCTTCTTTCTTTTTTAGTTAGGAATAATGTTATTTTGTTCTGAGAGTCTAATATGATTGAAATAACAAGACTTTACCATTTTGGACTGTAATTGGAATAATAATTGGCATGTAGGCCTAAATTGTAACGTTTTAAGCCGAATGCCTGATGATCTGATAGGGTGATAGGTTGATCTCAGAGGGATTCATCCAATTTCACCCCTGATTGTATTTGGCCTACAGTAGCGCAGCCGCAGGCTATTGGACTATGGACTAGCCTACTAGACTATATGGAGTAGACTATTGCGGCAGAAGGAAAATTCCCCTGATTATACACATTTAATTAGCATAATGTGTAATAACAATGTAATCTTGCAAACAACTTGATACAGCTCTTTCCATGAGATACAGGAGGACAGGTTTAATGTAAGAATTTACTTTTCGTAGCAGGTTAGAATTTACGCAGTAGGTTATGAGAATTAATGTAGCAAGTTATGAAAATTAGGTTAAGGGTTAGAAAAAGGGTTAGGGTTAGAGTTAGCTAAAATGCTAACAAAATCTACTTTTGACAGTGGCGAGACAGGCAGAACAGGGCTGAAAGGGACGGTTACCTACGGATCCGCAGACTCTGTCTTTCAAGATGACGGGTTGAATCTGTAAAACCACTGGACTATAAAAACAACTTAAAGTCCGTAGAAGTAAGATTACCTGATATACTTCATTCTCAAACATAGTTGGATTCGAAAGAGTCAGTAGGTTTCCAATAGAGTCTAACTGCAGACATAATCTCTCAAGCCCATCTCTCAGGGCCTTCTCTATACTGCCACGTACTGGTGGGACATGTTTAGAAATCATGTCTTTCAGGCCCATCATCTCTCAGAGGCATAGCCGCAGAAAGTACAGGTGCTGGAGGTGTGCAGATGGTAAAACTGCAAGAATTTGTGTTGCAATAAAAAACTATTAAACAATTTTCTGTTGCATTATTGAAATAAATGATAATAGAATTGAAGTAGGGGAGATTACATTTTTGGGGGGATATTTATATATGGGCCCCATCCTGCATGGAGAGCTCTCAGCTCTGTTTTCTAAGCAGTATGCTCTTATCTAGTCAGTTGTAGGGGTTTTGAGTCAGACACGCTCTGCTGTAGGATAAACGGTTTAGTTTGAGTTAAGTCGGGTCTCTCTCTCTCCCTCTCTGTTGGTCTCCCCTCTCTCTTGCGCCCTCTTCTCTTCTCTCCCTCTTGTGGTGGATATCAAGTGATCTAGAGCAGTGCTCGTAAAAAAAAATTCTTGGCGAAAAGGGAATGGGACCAATATCAAATAAGGAACATGACATTCTCTCTCCCTCGGCTCGGAGGCTTGCTTCTGCCCATGTCAAACACAGGCGTACTAGCCCTCTAGTCTAGCAAGCAACAAAGTGCTGGGTGCGGCCCAGCAAGTGGTGCTTTCCACCCACTGGTGTTGGAACAAGGTGAGCACTTTTCTCCGCAATGGTTCACATAGCTGTCCTTTTGTTCTCAGTTTAATAGACACAATCTTAGATACAACACTCCGCTTGTTATCGTTCTCTCTCTCTCTCACACACACACACACACACACACACACACACACACACACACACACACACGCACACGTTGTCATTATGCAGTATAAGAAATGTGTGCTATGTTCTCAACGGTCTATTCCTAGGCGGCGTGTGAGTTTACATTTTGTGAGTTTCAAGTTTGGGGAAACTTAAAATGTATCTTACAATTTCTACCGATCTGCATGCCAGTTATGATTTTCATATGCACATTTTCATGGAACAGTTTCATTTCAATAATAACGTTTTATTTCTCAAAATGATTGTCACGTTGTCAATAATACAAATCGGAATTATTATTATTATTTTTTAAGTTACAATTCCTGTTCGTCTAGGGAGGGAGCAAGAGTTTAGCTATGTCGAATGCATCTTTAGTTTGTCAGCAAGCATGGGCTGGCATTTTGCCTTGGGATGTATACTTTTGGGGTGATTCTGTAGTTGGAATGAGAGGTGTCTCAGATGGGGAATGGTGCTTGCTAACGTTAGCTATAGCTCCGAGATGGCGAACTCCTTTGGACACCTTTATCTAAGTCTAAATATCTCTGGTTAGCATTAGCTCTATTCAGTTTCGGGGTGCCTGTGATTTAGCAAAAGTGTAGTGGAATATTCTCACTGCTTTTGTTATCCTTAGTCCATTAAATTAATTAATTCAGCAACAACAGGCACAGACTGATATTTTGCCCTTCAGGATATTAAAGTTATCTTTTATTTTCATTTTCTTCAGATTGTGTGGTTAGCTTGCTAGCATTATTCAGGGCGATGGTCGTGGCATTTTCCCGCGTGAGTTGAATTTTCCTTGTGCTTTTGCTAATCTTTCAGAAAATATCCTTATCCAACCATTAATTAGGAAACATTAAATTAATGATATCTGAAACATCAGGCACAGACTGATTTTTTATTTAGCTTTGTCGTCTATACATTTTTGGGGGGGAGATTGTGTGGTTGGCACGAGGTGCATGGTAGCATATAGCTTGGTAGCTCTTTTGGTGTGTGCATGCAATTTGGTGGCTGGGGTCGTGTAATTTTCATATTGCGGGCTGACTGGTAGCTGGAAGTAGCTTTATTGGGAATGTACAGGTGTAAATCCTGCAATTTCTCTTTCCTAAATATTAAAGCATTCATTACTCATGCAAAAAAACATAGAAATGTGGCGAACTACAGTTTTGCTTGTGGGGTAGTGTGCTCTTGCACCAAAGCATCACTACTTGTTACATTTGGGCAACTCATTCGTTTGTGGACACCGAGGTTTGAGAGCAAGCACTCCTACTTCAAGGAGTGTGCCAGAAAACTTGTCTGAGAGCCACCAGTTACTCCAATCTTACTTATGCAGCGGCCAAGTGTTTCCACATAGCATTGAAGTTGTTGGTGTCATGAATTAATTTGAGGAGCAATTATATAACAACGCCATTCAGGGAGCTGTACAGTCAAAAGGGTTCACAAAGCAAAGCATTGCAGAGGTGTCTAAAATGGTATACAAAGTAAAAACATACACTAAAGGCCTTGTTGTTGTAATGGGAGAAAATTATGACGGATACACATTTGGAAAGATCTCAGTGATTCTGGTCACAGAATCACAGGTCTATTTAATTGTTGGCGTGTATCAGTCTGTGTCACTGGTTGGTCTCAGGGTTCATTTTATACCAGATTCTCTGATTAATTATGTGTGTGTTAATGCAGATAGTCTGAGTGATTATTACCCACTACCAGTTTATAAAGTGTCAGGTTTCTCTGTTGTTTCCTTGCATCACTCAGTGAGTTCTCCTTAAACCAGTGTAGGCATAGAAGGTCTTCAAGATGCAATAAACACCAAATGCCCGAGTTGGAAACCGAGACGGTGAGATCTTTGTCGGAGCATCTGAGGGCAAATGTTGGAGTGGAGAATATTAAAGACCTTGAATATGTTCAGCCCGGAGGACATAAAAGACCATTTGACACCAATATAGTGCAGGGAATTGCTTCAGTCCTTCAACCAAAGAGGTGTGATCTTGATTGATAAATGTAACATATTTACGTCATTGTTATGAAAAAAGGTGCTATCTAGAACCTAAAATGGTTATTTGGCTGTCCCCGTATGAGAACCCTTTGAAGATCCCTTTTTGATTCCAGATACATGTATAACCCTTTTGGGTTCCATGTAGAACCCTCTATGGAAAGGGTTCTACATGGAACCCAGAAGAGTTCTACCTGGAACCAAAAGGGTTCTCCTATGGGGACAGCCAAAGAACCCTTTCGGAACCCTTTTTTCTAAGAGTGTACGCACACACACAAGGTTAAAAAGGTTCTGTAAATAGTTAATTTGTTATCCCTCAAAATAAATGGTTTATGCTATGAGGGAGCAAGGCATATGCAATAAAGGGGACAGAAATTACAAAAAGACAGAAAAGTACAAAAATATACAAAAGTTTCTGTACATTGTTTGTTTGTCCTCTTGTGCTGGTATGGAGTGCAACGCATAGCCTAACAGAGTTTTTCTTTGAATTTTTTAAAAGAAAATGAAGAATGGATAGGATCTGTAACAATGGATAGGACTCTTGTCCTCCTCCAAGCGTCAGTGACCTCCAGGAACAGTGGCCATTCCTTTTCATGGCTCTGCAACCACTTCAATACCCTCACTGGCATCGTGATTGACAGTCGCCTGACTCAAGCTCTCCTGAACAAGGGTAAGAGAATTGTCAACTTTTTTAAAAGCCAAAAGACCAAGCTGAGGAGAGAGATCCAGTGCCTGCTGAATGAAATCAACATCAGAGGCAATGACGATCTAACAGACACTGCTGTCATTCTTTTGTTGATGACCCACTTCAAAGAGAAGGACGAATCTCAGTACCTCTTGAAAGATGTAAGGAATAGTGTTTTTATAATTTTAAAGTTTATATGATTAATGGTTTTATTATACTATTACACATCATTTGAATATTTTTTATATGTAGGTTTTGTGATTTTAGGTCATTGCAACTCGGGTTGATGTTGAGGCGCAAATTCCTTTGCCATACACACCAAGGCTGATCATGCTTGGTAATACATTTATTTGATTTAAGGTGGAACAGAAATATATAGTATTGTGGTACCTATCTAGAGATATCTAGTAGGTATACACTAACACACACACTTTTGTGTATTTCAGGAAATACTCTATTTTATTCCTCAAAATGAATGGTGTCGATCGAGGGGAGAGTGGTCTGTGTTTTGGACAGTGAGTCCAACTTTGCTGCTGCCCTTTGTGCTCTTCAGCACGTTCTATGTTTTTAACATAGAATACCAGGAGCTGGCCTCTGCAACCTTGGGGCTGATACAGAGATAAGCATTGAACATTCATTGATCCAACACTTACATTTAGCATTTGTTAGTTACATTGCAATGATATTTCTTATTGTTATTTTTTCAATGCCTCAACTGATTTAATATATTCTATGTTGGGTTGCGCAGGTTCCTGGTTTGAGTAAACCCTGGAGGAACCAAATGCACAGCGAAAGCAGGAGTGAGCCGCAAGACCAGAAAGGTCGTTCAGAGGAAGCCATTGCCAATTAACTCACATGTTAGACACTTTCTCGCAGACCTGAAGGAGTTCGAGTGTAAAAAATTCCAACACATAAGTACACAAACAGACACACCTGATGAACACAAACTTTATTTGTCTGTTGTCATCTGCCTTTTTACCCAGCGAGTAATAGTAATAGTAATAGTAATTGTAATTGTAATAGTTATAGTAATAGTAATAGTGATAGTAATAGTAATAGTGATAGTAATAGTGATAGTAATAGTGATGGAAATAGTAATAGTAATAGTAGTAGTGATAGTAATAGTAATAGTAATAGTAGTAGTGATAGTAATAGTAATAGTAGTAGTGATAGAAATAGTAATAGTAATAGTAATAGTGATAGAAATAGTAATAGTAATAGTAGTAGTGATAGAAATAGTAATAGTAATAGTAGTAGTGATAGAAATAGTAATAGTAATAGTAATATTGATAGTAATAGTAATAGTAGTAGTGATAGAAATAGTAATAGTAATAGTAGTAGTGATAGAAATGGAAATAGTAATAGTAATAGTAGTAGTGATAGTAATAGTGGTAGTGATAGTAATAGTGGTAGTAATAGTAATAGTAGTAGTCATAGTAATAGGAATAGTAGTAGTCATAGTAATAGTCATAGCAATAGTAGTAGTAGTAATAGTAGTAGTAATAGTAGTAGTAATAGTAGTAGTGATAGTAATAGTAATAGTGATAGTAATAGTAATAGTCATAGTAATAGTAATAGTAGTAGTGATAGTAATAGTAGTAGTAGTAATAGTAATAGTAATAGTAGTAGTCATAGTAATAGTAATAGTAGTAGTCATAGTAATAGTAATAGTAATAGTAGTAGTGATAGTAATAGTAGTAGTAGTCATAGTAATAGTAATAGTAGTAGTAGTAGTCATAGTAATAGTAGTAGTAATAGTAGTAGTCATAGTAATAGTAGTAGTAATAGTCATATTAATAGTAATAGTAATAGTAATAGTGGTAGTCATAGTAATAGTAATAGTAGTAGTGATAGTAATAGTAGCAGTCATAGTAATAGCAATCTCTATCTTTCTATTCTTTCTATGTCCATGTTTGTCCTAGTTGATGTATCAGAGCTAAGGAGGATCAGAGTTTCAAAGATTGGAGTGATAATCTGCACGCCACCGAGATTTATTGGAGACTTGTTTGCATCTCTCATTCTCTCAGAAATCCTTCCGTGCGGCTTGGGTCAGCAAATGATCTGCTTGCGCCATCCTGGAGCCTGTGTTGGCTTGCAGTAGCGTGTTTCTCTGGCTCCAGTCTAGCCCTGCTTGCTTTTCTCTATCCATCCTTCTCTCTCAGCCCCTTTCTCTCTCGATCTCTCTCTCGTTTCTCTCTCAAAGACAGGCAGGCAAGCAGTTTTTGTTATAGTTTTTTGTAAAAATTTCTCCCTGTTCAATTGTTGTTTTCCTATTTTTCATTGATCTGTTTAGATAAAAAGAAATCTTACATAATCCTGTATTTTCAAGAATGACCTATTCTGATGTTTTGGTTTGTGTATGGTGAAGTACATTATTGGCCAGTATGTTCTTATCACTGTATCTCTCTTTCTCTCCCCTGCTATCTGGAGTTGTAATGTTGCTCTTTTCAAATGTTGTTCTTTGTGGTTATTGTGCATTTCATGTGAAATTCATGTTATGTTCACGTATATTTCTTCACGTATTGTTTTTCTTACAATATTACATTTCAGGGAGCTGTCTTTTAAAGACAACCTGCAATGCTGCTTAGTACTGTAAAATAATTGTATATTACTGTAGGTATTTCCCTGCATATTTACAGCGTTATACTGGCACCACAGTTGCCAGTTTAATACTGTAATTTTGCTTTACAGCTGTGATGCTGTAATATAGTTTACAGTATGATTTTCCTTACTGTAAAACATATTGCAGCATCTCTGCTGTACATTTTGGATGTTGTATCAATACACCCAGTCACTACAAAGATACAGGCGTCCTTCCTAACTCAGTTGCCGGAGAGGAAGGAAACCGCTCACTGATTTCACCATGAGGCCAACATTGTAGTTACTCCACAATACTAACCTAACTGACAGATTGAAAAGAAGAATACAAATATTCCAAAACAATAAGGCACTAAAGCAATACTGTAAAAAATGTGACAAAGCAATTAACTTTTTGTCCTGAATACAAGGTTTGTGGCAAATACAATACAACACATTACTGAGTACTACTCTCCATATTTTCAAGCATAGTGGTGGCTGCAACATGTTATGGCCATGCTTGTAATTGTTAAGGACTGAGGAGTTTTTCAGGACAAAAAAAGAAATGGAATGGAGCTGAGCACAGGCAAAATCCTAGAGGAAAACCTGTTCAGTCTGCTTTCCACCAGACACAGGGAGATTAATTCAACTTTCAGCAGGATAATATCCTAAAACACAAGGCCAATCTACACTGGAGTAGCAGGTCACTAGGTATAGGCAAAACCATAAGCAGATAGGTAAACTGTGATATGACTAAAGAGTTAATCAGGGTGATTTTTCCACAAATAGACAGGTATTTTCCTTACCATGGTAGCAAGATCTTATCTATTTTTGCTAACTTTCTATAAAAATGTATTGGAGTGAGATCATTTCTTTCTTTTGGGATTTGTATACCGAGTATGTCCACATCTCCGTCAGACCATTTAATTGGTAAACTACATGATAATGTAGAATTAGCATTTTTTTGTGATCCAATACGTAATATACTACACTTATCGTAATTTGGTTTAAATCCAGAGAGGATAGCAAAAGTATCTAGATCCTCTATGAGGCCGTGGAGAGATTCTAATTGTGGTTTTAAAAGAAAACATGAATCATCAGCGTACAATGACACCTTCGTTTTTAAGCCACGGATTTCTAATCCCTTAATATTATTGTTTGATCTAATTTTAACAGCTAACATTTCGATGGCAATAATAAATAGATATGCCAATAGTGGACAACCTTGTTTTACTCCTATAGATAGTTTAAAACTTTCTGAGATGTAGCCATTATTTACTATTTTACACCTTACTATACATAATTTTAACCCATTTTATAAGAGATTCCCCAAAATTGAAATATTCTAGGCATTTATATATAAACTCCAGTCGTACTTTATCAAAAGCCTTTTCAAAATCAGCTATGAAAACCAGGCCTGGTGTCCCCGATATTTCATAGTATTCTATTGTTTCCAGTACTTGTCTTATATTAGCTCCAATGTATCGTCATGTAAAAAAAACTGTCTGATTAGGATGAATAATATCTGACAATACTTTTTTAATTCTATGCGCCAAGCATTTTGCTAGGATTTTTGCATCTCAACACTGAAGTGTAAGAGATCCCCAATTTTTTAAATGGACTGGATCTTTATATACACTGCTCAAAAAAATAAAGGGAACACTTAAACAACACAATGTAACTCCAAGTCAATCACACTTCTGTGAAATCAAACTGTCCACTTAGGAAGCAACACTGATTGACAATAAATTTCACATGCTGTTGTGCAAATGGAATAGACAAAAAGTGGAAATTATAGGCAATTAGCAAGACACCCCCAAAAAAGGAGTGATTCTGCAGGTGGTGACCACAGACCACTTCTCAGTTCCTATGCTTCCTGGCTGATGTTTTGGTCACTTTTGAATGCTGGCGGTGCTCTCACTCTAGTGGTAGCATGAGACGGAGTCTACAACCCACACAAGTGGCTCAGGTAGTGCAGTTCATCCAGGATGGCACATCAATGCGAGCTGTGGCAAAAAGGTTTGCTGTGTCTGTCAGCGTAGTGTCCGGAACATGGAGGCGCTACCAGGAGACAGGCCAGTACATCAGGAGACGTGGAGGAGGCCGTAGGAGGGCAACAACCCAGCAGCAGGACCGCTACCTCCGCCTTTGTGCAAGGAGGTGCACTGCCAGAGCCCTGCAAAATGACCTCCAGCAGGCCACAAATGTGCATGTGTCTGCTCAAACGGTCAGAAACAGACTCCATGAGGGTGGTATGAGGGCCCGATGTCCACAGGTGGGGGTTGTGCTTACAGCCCAACACCGTGCAGGACGTTTGGCATTTGCCAGAGAACACCAAGATTGGCAAATTCGCCACTGGCGCCCTGTGCTCTTCACAGATGAAAGCAGGTTCACACTGAGCACATGAGCACATGTGACAGACGTGACAGAGTCTGGAGACGCCGTGGAGAATGTTCTGCTGCCTGCAACATCCTCCAGCATGACCGGTTTGGCGATGGGTCAGTCATGGTGTGGGGTGGCATTTCTTTGTGGGGCCGCACAGCCCTCCATGTGCTCGCCAGAGGTAGCCTGACTGCCATTAGGTACCGAGATGAGATCCTCAGACCCCTTGTGAGACCATATGCTGACACATGCACATTTGTGGCCTGCTGGAGGTCATTTTGCAGGGCTCTGGCAGTGCACCTCCTTGCACAAAGGCGGAGGTAGCGGTCCTGCTGCTGGGTTGTTGCCCTCCTACGGCCTCCTCCACGTCTCCTGATGTACTGGCCTGTCTCCTGGTAGCGCCTCCATGCTCTGGACACTACGCTGACAGACACAGCAAACCTTTTTGCCACAGCTCGCATTGATGTGCCATCCTGGATGAACTGCACTACCTGAGCCACTTGTGTGGGTTGTAGACTCCGTCTCATGCTACCACTAGAGTGAGAGCACCGCCAGCATTCAAAAGTGACCAAAACATCAGCCAGGAAGCATAGGAAAGGAACTGAGAAGTGGTCTGTGGTCACCACCTGCAGAATCACTCCTTTTTTGGGGGTGTCTTGCTAATTGCCTATAATTTCCACCTTTTGTCTATTCCATTTGCACAACAGCATGTGAAATTTATTGTCAATCAGTGTTGCTTCCTAAGTGGACAGTTTGATTTCACAGAAGTGTGATTGACTTGGAGTTACATTGTGTTGTTTAAGTGTTCCCTTTATTTTTTTGAGCAGTGTATATCACTTGGGTCCTGTTTCAGTAATAATGATATCAGACCTTGTTGTTGCCTGTCTGATAATCTATCATTTATAAAGGAGTGGTTAAAACATGCTAATAATGGTCCTCTGAGTACATAAAAAAATTGTATACTTCCACTGGTCTGCAATCCAGCCCTGGAGTTTTCCCATCCTTAAAGGCCCCAATTGCATCAAGAAGTTCCTCCTCTGTAATTTGGCCTTCACATGAGTCTTTCTGTACAGATGTTAATTTTACATTCTTATTAGGAAAAAATTCCATACAATTAGTTTAAGTTAGTGGAGATGGAGGAGACTGAAATGAAAACATATTCTTAAAGTACATTACTTCCCCTTTCAAAATATCATTCGGTGAATCATGCGTGACTCCATCATTTGTAACAAGTTTTAAAACATTTGTTTTGGTAGCATTTCTATATTGAAAATTGAAAAAGTATTTGGTGCATTTTTCCATCCATTCCGACCATTTCCATTTTCCATGTTCCATCCAGTTTGCTTTATTTTTTATAATATATTACACTGGATCTTTCGTGAATAAGTTCCTTAATTTCTTTTTGTTTTTTCTATAACTTATTCTGTGCCTCTATGGTACAGTTTTTATTGCTATCTAACTGTACTGTTAGTCCTTCAATTTCCTTTGTTAATATGGACTCTTTTGATCTAAATTGCTTTTGTTTTATAGATGAGTACTGAATTGCATGGCCTCTAAAGGCACACTTAAAATTGTCCCATACAATAAGGGGATCTGCTGTACCTATGTTATGTCTGAAAAAGTCAGTTATAAATTCTTCTGTCCTAGTTCTAAACAACTTATCATCTAGTAGGCTTTGATTAAATTTACAATATCCTCGCCCACGTGGAAATTCTGTAAGAGTAATATATATGCCAATTGTGTGATGATCGGACCAACACTATCAACACTTTTTAAACTTTTGGTGCCAGAGAGAATGGCATAAGAAAGTAGTCAAGTCGACTAGCTTGATTAAGCATCCTCCATGTATATCTCACTAGGTCAGGGTACCAAAGAGGTTAACCTATACGGTCCAAATAATGATGATCCAAGCTTCTTTGAAAATATATATAAGAATTTATCAACTCTACAAGCAACACTAGACTCTATTATTATGGTGGGATATTTTAATACGGTCTTAAATACCTCTATGGACCAGAAAGGAAATGACACTACAAACTATCACCCTCAGGCACTTAAGGAAATCATGAATGTCATGGATATATTGGAATTAGTGGATATATGGCGACTTAATAAGCCATATCTGTTTATTGTCCAATAACATATTTAAAATAATCCATCTACCTTGATGATCTGTTTGGACAATTTGCACAATTGGATCAAAATTTGTGTTAATTAAAACCATCACCCCTTTTGAATTTCTTTGCCCAAGGGAGAAATATATTTTGCCCCCCCCCAGTCCTTTTTCCACAAAACTTCATCTCAAATTGTTGAATGAGTTTCCTGTAAACAATAGATATTATATTCCTTCTCTTTTAGCCAGGTAAATACTGATAGTCTTTTCTTATTATCTGCTAGGCCATTACAATTGTAACTGGCTATACTTATTTCACCACTTAATGAGACAACTTTCAATTCTATTTATCAAAATATATGTTTGTAAATGTACCATTAAAAAGTAACATGATGATTGAGTGTATATAGCTGTACCATGATATTTGCACTGCTACTAAGTAAACCTCCAATTGGTTCCCACTATTCCACACGCTAAAAGCCCTCCTCATCCCGAGTTGGGTTGTCATCCCAATGCCCGGCAGGCCACCCCCAACCCCTCGTATCCCATAGCTCTGAAAATACTGGGATCCATCCTTCGAAAAGAGCACACATTTACAGAACAGAAGTAGATCAACTGCCAAATGCACTTCCATCGCCCTCACCTCGATTTGTATTATATATAGCCATTAAAAAAATATAGATATATTTTAAGAATCCTGTTTCTTATTTTCCATAATTAGCTATTAATCTTTGTAGTAATATAGGCAATTTATGAAAAGGATTTTACCTCTCACCAGTCTCGCCATTACCAAAATTACATTATTACAAGCAATTATTATATTAGCAAACAATTGTTGTGAATCATCCTATATTGTCTCTAACATCTTTTACTCCTTCGCAACAGTTGTGGGATACGCACATACACCCACACACTCATACAAACTCAACCCTTTCCCAACACACAACCATAGGCTCACATTCTCAACAGTTGCACCATCCTAGAGCCCAACTCAAAAAAGGTCTTGATTTACAAATGCATATACAGTTGCAGCTGTATGAGAAGGCCTGCAAGACCGTGCAAAAAAATGGGCAGAAATTGAGAGATTTTATTAACAATTGTCACATCTGAGATGATGGAGGTCAAATGTACACCTTTTCCCTGAAACACCCACAACACGGTCCCCCGTATTGACCATATCTACACTGGAGTTGCTTACCAAGAAGACAGCGAATGTTCCTGAGAGGGCGAGTTACAGTTTTGACTTAAAACTGCTTGAAAATCTATGGCAAGAGTTGGAAATGGTTGTCTAGCAATGATCAACAACCAATTTGAAAGATTTAGAAGTATTTTAAAATGAGATACACTACATGGCCAAAGGTATGTGGACACCTGCTCATCGGACATCTCATTCCAAAATAATGGGCATTAATATGGAGTTGGTCCCCCCTTTGCTGCTATAACAGCCTCCACTCTTCTGGGAAGGCTTTCCACTAGATGTTGAAAAATTGCTGCAGGGACTTGCTTCCACTCAGCCACAAGAGCATTAGTGAGGTTGGGCACTGATGTTGGGCAATAAGGCCTGGCTCGCAGTCTACATTCCAATTCATCCCAAAGCTGTTCGGTGGGGTTGAGGTCAGGGATCTGTGCAGGCCAGTCAAGTTCTTCCACACTGATCTCGACAAACCATTTTGGTATGGACCTCGCTTTGTGCACGGGGCATTGTCATGCTGAAACAGGAAAGGGCCTTCCCCAAACTGTTGCCACAAAGTTGGAAGCACAGAATTGTCTAGAATGTAATTGTATGCTGTAGAGTTAAGATTTCCCTTCACTGGAACTAAGGGGCCCGAACCATGAAAAACAGACCCAGACCATTATTCCTCCTCCACCTAACTTTACATTTGGCACAATGCATTCGGGCAGGTAGCATTCTCCTGGTATCCGCCAAACCCAGATTTGTCCGTCAGGACTGCCAGAGCGTAATTCATCACTCCAGAGAACAAGTTTCCACTGCTCCAGAGTCCAATAGCGGCGAACTTTGCACTACTCCAGCCGATGCTGGGCATTGCGCATGGTTATTTTAGGCTTGTGTGCGGCTGCTCGGCCATGGAAACCAATTTCATGAAGATCCCGATGAACAGTTATTGTGCTGAAGTTGTTACCATAGGCAGTTTGGAACTCAGTAGTGTTGCAATCAAGGACAGATGATTTTTACGCACTACGCGCTTCCTCACTCGGCGGTCCCGTTCTGTGAGCTTGTGTGGCCTACCATTTTGCGGCTGAGCCGTTGTTGCTCCTAGATGTCTCCACTTCGCACTTACAGTTGACCGGTGCAACTCTAGCAGGGCAGACGTTTCCACTTCACAATAACATAACTTACAGTTGACAAGGGCATCAATTTGCAAATGGACTTGTTACCTAGTCAGTTATACAACTGAATGCATTCAACTGAAATATGTCTTCCGCATTTAACCCAACCCCTCTGAATCAGAGAGGTGCGGCGGGCTGCCTTAATCAACATCCAAGTCTTTGGCGTCCGGGAAACAATGGGTTAACTGCCTTGCTCAGGGGCAGAACAACAGATGTTTACCTTGTCAGCTCCGGGATTCGATCCAGCACCCTTTCGGTTAATGGCCCAACGCTCTAACCACTAGACTACCTAAGGTGGCATCCTATGACGGTGCCACGTCGAAAGTCACTGAACTCTTTGGTACGGGCCAATGTTTGTCTATGGAGATTGCATGACTGTGTGGTTTATTTTATACACCTGTCAGCAATGGGTGTGGCTGAAATAGCAGAGTCCACTAATTTGAAGAGGTATCCACATACTTTTGGCCATGAAGTCTATTTCTGTATTTCATTTTCAATAAATTAGCAAACATTTATTAAAATATGTTTTCACTTTGTCTTTAAGGAGTATGGTATGTAGATGGGTGAGATGTTTAATTAATTTTATCCATTTTGAATTCAGGCTGTAACACAAGAAAATGTATAAAAAGTCAATTGGTATGAATACTTTCTTAAGGCACTGACTGTATGGGATCTACAGAGCATGACATTTTGCTCTTTCACACCGAGGCCTGGTGATTATTGGGGGGAAGAGTGTTGGAAAGATTTTTCAAATGCTATGAGGAACTATTATCATTCACAAAGTATTAGAAAAATAAACGTATTTGACTTACTGTGTGAGGTGAAGAAAAAATGACTGAGAAGCTCAGCTTTTTTGTGGTGGTGAGTTAAGACACTCAGAAATCAGACAAATCCCCAAATGGGCACATACCTACATTTGTGCGCAGAAGGACAGTTAGTTTATATCTATGTGTGCTCAGGCACGCATGCTCCGTCAACAATAAAAAGACAGAGAAACCAGACACATGCTCATTGCTCACATGGAGGTCCCAAACAAAATACAATGAAAAAATTGACAAAACTTGTAAATGATGGTATGAAATAAACCAAATGTGTTTCTCACAAGTGTAGCAGGTTGTGAGAATGGTAAATGGCTGTCGGCCTGATTAATCCATGCATTAACAGAAATTAACAGACATTACTGCAACCAAATGATATGATGGGAATTAACGGTAAATTTACAACTGGTGACATATATAATGTGGAATGTCTAAAAATAAACAATCAAAAGGCAAACAATTAACACAATAAAACAATGAATGAGCAAGAATTGGCGGGAGACAGCTCTGCGCATTCTGGAGAGCTGAGCATATTTTGGAGAGAGACATACCAATATCTTTGTCACACTCCTCTCCCCTTCTTCTTGTCTCAACATTTCAAATTATATTCAAGACACATTATCTTCACTAACAGCCACATCTCAATAATCAACTAGGCCTAATGCCACGAGAGTTACTCAAATTGCTGGCTTCCCAACTAGGTATATAGATCTACACGCTTGTGATTTGAACCAATTCACAGCTTTAAAATAAGCTAATGCTGCTCTGTGGCTAAATCATGGTCTCTGGTGAAGTATGTGGAAGTATTTGATTTATTTCTGTATAGACAGAAGTAAAAATTTACTTTAGGCTACAGTGACTACTGTTGCCGAGTATTGTCCTATGCTTAGTGTACTCATCACATTAGGAATTGTATTTTATTGTTAGCCTGCAAATACTTTATTATGAAGGTGATTTTTTCCAACCCTCTCACTCAGCACCTCCCACTCAAAACATCTTCCTGTGGCAATTCCCCTAGGCCACTCTCTATACTGCCACCTACTGGTGGGACACGTTTAGAGATAATCTCTCAGGCCCCTCTCCGAAGCCAGGACCAGTCAATGATATGACTATACTGTGACAAGCTTTCGGTGTTGAATGAAAATGGCTAAATGAATGTTAGCATAGTATTACAGATTGTATGCTTTGTTGCGGGGATCTTAATGTTTGTGTTTAACTCACACTTTTGATATTCTGGATTTCCTATTTTGTCAATGAGTTTCAAATGTGGGTCAAAAGGGAAATAAAATTATCCAAGTTTTTCATTTAGGCTATGCCAACATTGTAGTATTTTCACGCCCTGGCCTTAGTTATCTTTGTTTTCTTTATTATTTTAGTTAGGTCAGGGTGTGACATGGGGGATGTATGTGTTTTTTGTCTAGTCTAGGGTGTTTGTATTGTATAGGGGGTTTTGTAGAGTGTATGGGGTTGTGTTCAGTGTAGGTGTTTAGGAAAGTCTATGGTTGCCTGGTTTGGTTCTCAATCAGAGACCACCAGCCATAGGCATTAGGCAGGTTGTGGGTAATTGTCTATGTCTATGTTGCATGTGTGCACGTAGTTTGCATAGCTTCACGATCGTTTGTTGTTTTTGTATTAGTTTATCAGTGTTCTTCTGTTTTCGTCTTTGTTTTATTAAAAAAAGATGTATTCATATCTCGCTGCGCCTTGGTCCTCTCTTCCACATAAAGACGATCGTGACAAGTATAATTAATGTGCAATGTTTTAGCTTAAAATGTACAGTACAGTCAAAAGTTTGGACACACCTACTCATTCAGTGTTTTTTTTCTTTATTTTTACTATTTTCTACATTGTAAAATAATAGTGAAGACATCAAAACCATGAAATAACACATATAAATCATGTAGTAACTAAAAAAGATTTTCCAAAGTAGCCACCCTTTGCCTTGATGACAGCTTGGCATTCTCTCAACCAGCTTCATGAGGTAGTTACCTGGAATGCATTTCAATTAACAGGTGTGCCTTGTTAAAAGTTAATTTGTGTAATTTCTTTCCTTAATGCATTTGAGGCAATCAGTTGTATTGTGACAAGGTAGGGGTGGTATACACTAGATAGTGCTATTTGGTAAAAGTTGAAATCCATATTATGGCAAGAACAGCTCAAATAAGCAAAGAAAAATTACAGTCCATCCTTATTTTAAGACATGAAGGTCAGTCAATGCAGAACATTTCAAGAACTCCTCAAGTGCAGTCGCAAAAACCATAAAGCGCTATGATGAAACTGGCTCTCATGAGGACCACCATAGGAAAGGAAGACCCAGAGTTACCTCTGCTGCAAAGGATACGTTCATTAGAGTTACCAGCCTCAGAAATTGCAGCCCAAATAAATACTTCACAGAGTTCAAGTAACAGACACATCTCAACATCGACTGTTCAGAGGAGACTGCGTGAATCAGGCCTTCATTGTTGAATTACTGCAAAGAAACCACTACTAAATGACACCAATAATAAGAACAGAGTTGCTTGGGCCAAGAAACACGAGCAATCGACATTAGACCGGTGGAAATCTGTCCTTTGGTCTGACCAAATTTGAGATTTTTGGATCCAACCGCCTTGTCTTTGTGAGACGCAGAGAGGTAAACTGATGATCTCTGCATGTGTGGTTTACACCGTGAAACATGGAGGAGGAGATATGATGGTGTGGGGGTGCTTTGCTGGTGACACTGTCAGTGATTTATTTAGAATTCATGGCACACTTAACCAGCATGTCAACCACAGCATTCTGTAGCGATATGCCATCTCATCTGGTTTGCACTTAGTGGGACTATCATTTGTTTTTCAACAGGACAAGGACCCAACATGCCTTCAGGCTGTGTAAGGACTATTTGACCAAGAAGGAGAGTGATGGAGTGCTGCATCAGATGACCTGGCCTCCTCAATGACCCGACCTCAACCCAATTGAGATGGTTTGGGATGAGTTGAACCGCAGAGTGAAGGAAAAGCAGTCAACAAGTGCTCAGCATATGTGGAAACTCCTTCAAGACTGTTGGAAAGCATTCCAGGTGAAGCTGTTTGCGAGAATGCCAAGAGTGTGCAAAGCTGTCATCAAGGCAAAGTGTGGCTATAATATATTTTGATTTGTTTAACACTTTTTTGGTTATTACATGATTCACAGGTGGACTCCAATCCACAGGTGGACACCAATCAAGTTGTACAAACATCTCAAGGATGATCAATGGAAACAGGATGCACCTGAGCTCAATTTCGAGTCTCATCGCAAAGGGTCTGAATACTTATGTAAATAAGCTATTTCAGCTTATTTTTTTTATTTTTTTTACAGTTGCAAACATTTCTAAAAACCTGTTTTCGCTTTTTCATTATGGGATATTGTATGTAGATTGATGAGGGGGGGAAAATAACTTAATCCATTTTAGAATAAGGCTGTAACGTAACAAAATGTGGAAAAAGGGAAGGGGTCTGAATACTTTCTGAATGCACTGTATGTAAATCAAATCAAATCAAATTTTATTTGTCACATACACATGGTTAGCAGATGTTAATGCGAGTGTAGCGAAATGCTTGTGCTTCTAGTTCCGACAATGCAGTAATAACCAACAAGTAATCTAACCTAACAATTCCACAACTACTACCTTATACACACAAGTGTAAAGGGATAAAGAATATGTACATAAAGATATATGAATGAGTGATGGTACAGAACGGCATAGGCAAGATGCAGTAGATGGTATAGTGTACAGTCTATACATATGAGATGAGTAATGTAGGGTATGTAAACATAAAGTGGCATAGTTTAAAGTGGCTAGTGATACATGTATTACATAAAGATGGCAAGATGCAGTAGATGATATAGAGTACAGTATATACATATACATATGAGATGAGTAATGTAGGGTATGTAAACATTATATTAAGTGGCATTGTTTAAAGTGGCTAGTAATACATTTGTACATAATTTCCATCAATTCCCATTATTAAAGTGGCTGGAGTTGAGTCAGTATGTTGGCAGCGGTCACTAAATGTTAGTGGTGGCTGTTTAACAGTCTGATGGCCTTGAGATAGAAGCTGTTTTTCAGTCTCTCGGTCCCTGCTTTGATGCACCTGTACTGACCTCGCCTTCTGGATGATAGCGGGGTGAACAGGCAGTGGCTCGGGTGGTTGTTGTCCTTGATGATCTTTATGGCCTTCCTGTGACATCGGGTGGTGTAGGTGTCCTGGAGGGCAGGTAGTTTGCCCCCGCTGATGCGTTGTGCAGACCTCACTACCCTCTGGAGAGCCTTACGGTTGTGGGCGGAGCAGTTGCCGTACCAGGCGGTGATACAGCCCGACAGGATGCTCTCGATTGTGCATCTGTAGAAGTTTGTGAGTGCTTTTGGTGACAAGCCGAATTTCTGCAGCCTCCTGAGGTTGAAGAGGCGCTGCTGCGCCTTCTTCACAACGCTGTCTGTGTGGGTGGACCAATTCAGTTTGTCCGTGATGTGTACACCGAGGAACTTAAAACTTTCCACCTTCTCCACTACTGTCCCGTCGATATGGATAGGGGGGTGCTCCCTCTGCTGTTTCCTGAAGTCCACAATCATCTCCTTTGTTTTGTTGACGTTGAGTGTGAGGTTATTTTCCTGACACCACACTCCGAGGGCCCTCACCTCCTCCCTGTAGGCCGTCTCGTCGTTGTTGGTAATCAAGCCTACCACTGTAGTGTCGTCCGCAAACTTGATGATTGAGTTGGAGGCGTGCATGGCCACGCAGTCGTGGGTGAACAGGGAGTACAGGAGAGGGCTCAGAACGCACCCTTGTGGGGCCCCAGTGTTGAGGATCAGCGGGGTGGAGATGTTGTTACCTACCCTCACCACCTGGGGGCGGCCCGTCAGGACGTCCAGGACCCAGTTGCACAGGGCGGGGTCGAGACCCAGGGTCTCGAGCTTGATGACGAGTTTGGAGTGTACTATGGTGTTAAATGCTGAGCTGT
This sequence comes from Salvelinus namaycush, assembly GCF_016432855.1. Taxonomy (NCBI): domain Eukaryota; kingdom Metazoa; phylum Chordata; class Actinopteri; order Salmoniformes; family Salmonidae; genus Salvelinus; species Salvelinus namaycush. The sequence continues at coordinate 16,299,047 of NC_052335.1, read as the reverse complement.
AGTCGATGAACAGCATTCTCACATAGGTATTCCTCTTGTCCAGATGGGTTAGGGCAGTGTGCAGTGTGGTTGCGATTGCGTCGTCTGTGGACCTATTGGGTCGGTAAGCAAATTGGAGTGGGTCTAGGGTGTCAAGTAGGGTGGAGGTGATATTGTCCTTGACTAGTCTCTCAAAGCACTTCATGATGACGGAAGTGAGTGCTACGGGGCGGTAGTCGTTTAGCTCAGTTACCTTAGCTTTCTTGGGAACAGGAACAATGGTGGCCCTCTTGAAGCATGTGGGAACAACAGACTGGGTTAGGATTGATTGAATATGTCCTTAAACACACCAGCCAGCTGGTCTGCGCATGCTCTGAGGACACGGCTGGGAATGCCGTCTGGGCCTGCAGCCTTGCGAGGGTTAACATGTTTAAATGTTTTACTCACCTCGTCTGCAGTGAAGGAGAGCCCGCAGGTTTTGGTAGCGGGCCAAAATTATGTATTATATTTATCTATGTTTATAAATGAAATATTATCTACTCGAGAAATGTGACATTATAGTATTCAGACATAGCCTTCAAACGTCAATGGAAAAGGTGAACCATCTGTTCTACCATTAACTGCGCTTCGGATTGGGTCAAATAGAGCAAAATACTTGAAATAGCTTATCAATTTACTACTGTGAAGTGGGTCCAATTAAATGAGAGATGGGACGAATGGTCTTCCTAATTTGTTGTAGGTTATTTAGCTAATATGAAACCATCACAGTCAGTAAAGGTGAGGAATTTATTCTGCAATGATGATGGAAATGAAATACATCATAGGAAATAGATGTCTATTTCAAATTATTTTTTAAATACAACCATAAAATAAATAGACTTTTGCTCTTCTCGCTAACTGCAAATGATTGGGTCTTGTTATTATATTTAGCTACCTGTTCTTTTGTTATGAATAAGTGGCATCATATATTCCCCATTTGCACAAGGCTACTAATAGGCTACGTTTGCCTTCTTGCAATGCAATAGTTGAACCAGTAGAAACTGTGCATATGCATGGTCGAAAGATTGTGGGAGGATAAGCACATTCTCACATCAAGTTCAGTTTTTACAAACTCCAAATTTTGCGTGAAAACCAGCGCACGCATGTTTTGGGGGAAGATTTTGTGCCTAAACAACGTTTATAAATGAGGTCCCTGGTGTTGGAGAGGGGCCTGAGAGATTATGGGCCTGAGAGATGATGTCTATAAACTATTCCCATCAGTAGGTGGCAGTATAGCGGGGGAGGCCTGAGAGATGATGTCAGCAGTTAGATCCTCCCCGTTCATGGGAAAGAATTTATGAAAAACAGTAGAGGGATTCGTTCATTGGTCGTAAAATGAAATCTCCACCTACACGGGGCACCGGGCCATGCTAAACGAACTCGCTCAGTGCTTGATTTATCTGAGAGGGGTGTAACCTATCCCATAAACATACTCACTAGCTCGACGCATATTTGGGTTATCAGCGCGCGCATGACTTCAGGTAAGTTACAACTTTTACCTTTAACCTACTGTTTAGGCCTACTTTAATAATTGCATTATTGTGTCGTCCAATAGTTGATAGATATCAGAAGAAGAGAAAAATGGTAGCCTGGTTGCAGTCTCAGTTCAGCCATTACCAGAACTTTTAGATAACGTTCCACTCCTTACTACTCCTGTGCCAACACAAGTGTCAATTGTGGAATGTTCGCTAAAAAGACTGGTACCCAGACTATTGTTTTGGGGGTCGTATGTCGACTATAACAAATTAGACCGTAAATTATAGACGTGAATGGTTACATTGCAAAGACAACTTTACGCATTGACGCACCAGACTTGAACAATTGCTGTCATCTTGGAGTCTATTAACACCTCACAGTTCTTTGGATGGCAACTTTATAAAATGTCCCAGAATTGCAGCCTCTAGAGAAGTACATTTAAAAGGGGGAATCTGGGATAGGTAGGCCAACATCCATTTTCTGATTCTTGAAAAATATAATGAATACATGCCTCACGAGCTTATGTCTAACTAACCCTATCATAACCCAACATGTAAGCTTGTTTAACTCAATTGTTTGCAAACAATGTAATTGTAAACTAAAACTGTAGAGCTTCAAAACTTAATTTGTTATACATTTGGTTGAGTTGTCAACTAACGTGACTTCAACGTGAAATCAACAAAAAATGTCACAATGTCATTGGATTTATGTACAAAGTTGAGTGAAATGGGGAGAATGTATGCATGTATTTGAAAATCTTGGCAAGCTTTTAAGTCTGGATTTAAGCTTTAACTCCCTGCAGGCTCTCCCAGATGGTATATTTAAAGGCCTCATCTCTCTGGAAGAGATGGATCTTCACTTCAACTCACTCACATACCTCAAAGCAGACATTTTCCCAGAGAGTCTCAAAACAGTTGACCTCTCTTACAATTTCCTGGCCTCTCCTGACCCAGCGACTTTCCATTCTCTCAGCTGGATTAACCTGTATAGGAATCAATTCCACTGTGACTGCGGTCTGGAGGACTTTCTGACGTGGCTGAAAGGGACTAACGTGACTTTTCCAGACCCTGGCGTGAATGAATTCAGCTGTGAGTATCCTTCAGATCTCCATGGCATCAGCCTGTGGAATTACAGCTCAGTCATATCGTGTGAGGAGGATGACGAGAGGCTGGTTCAGGAGCTGAGGCTCTCGCTCTTCATCGGCTGCACAGCGCTCATCATCCTGATCATGGTCGGAACAATCGTTTTCGCTCGTCTCCGTGGATTCCTCTTCAAAGTTTACAAAAAGGTGACCGCCAGGATCCTTGAGGGCCCTAGGAGGGATCTTTCTGCTGGTGGGCCTCGGTACGACGCTTACTTATGCCTCAGCAACAACGACTACAAGTGGGTAGAAACCGCCCTGTTGAACAGACTAGACTCTCAGTTCGCAGAGCGAAACGTCCTCCGCTGCTGCTTCGAGGTCAGAGACTTCATCCCAGGTGAAGATCACCTGTTCAATATCAGGGACGCCATATGGGGGAGCAGGAAGACAGTTTGTATCGTGTCTAAAGAGTTCCTCAAGGACGGCTGGTGCCTAGAGGCCTTTACCCTCGCTCAGAGCAGGATGCTGGAGGAGCTCAGAGATGTTCTCATCATGGTGGTTGTGGGGAATGTCCTCCATTACAGACTGATGAAACATGAAGGCATTAGGACCTTTGCCCGGAAGAGGGATTACCTGCAGTGGCCGGAGGACACACAGGATATTCAATGGTTCTATGAGAAGCTCATGTCCAAGATTCTTAAGGACAAAAAGAACACCGCCAAAGCTAACAATGGGGATATCACACTTGTAAATATGACAGTTGGAACTTAATGTTGTTGACTCATTTTTCCACAGCCTGTATGCTTAAGTGGAAATCTTATTTAACTGTACTGTGAATTCGTACATCATTCATTTTTATTTTGTCTGTATGGCATTAAGAACTTTTACCATGTTGATTACAGGCAAAATGGAGAGGGTCCTCTGTCTTTTGGCATAGCTTGTTTTTGACCACTAGGTGGCAGTCAACCTTTATTCACTAATATTGGAACTGTGAAACGTTACCTTCTGTATAAATCAAATTTAATTGGTCTCACACATATTTATCAGATGTTATTGTGGGTGCAGCGAAATGCTTGTATTTTTTTGAGTTTTTTTTATGACAGAAATAACACCAAAAGAAATACTGCGAAGTTGCTTTGGCGCCAGAAGCAGAGCTGCCATGTCTGTCGGCGCCATCTATGATTATTGTGTGTTTTGCAGTGTGTACAATGCAAAGTTCTCGTGGTTTACATTTACACGTTGTAATATAACTAATGTAAGGATTTTGGTACTTTTAATAAAACATTCCAACTTCTCTACTAAACTCGAATAATAATTGTGAACTTTTTCTGAGGATTTGAAAAATGACTGAATCTTATATCCTCCCTGCTTCCTCAATATAGAGTCTATGTCTGAAACCAGTATGCCACCAGGTAGAGTAAAACTTCCTGCTGTAAGGAGGAGCGGAGAATAACATCATCCTCTCCCAGAAGTCACTGGGCACAGATGTCAGTTCAATGTCTATTCCAAGTTGGTTCAGCGTTATTTCATTGAAATGACGTGGAAACAACGTTGATTCAACCACTGTGTGCCCAGTGGGAGTGTTTAAGACTCCTTTATGGAAACCTTGCTTGACCTGTGTTAATTAACACAGCACACATTTAGACATCTACTGTTATTGGAAAGGTTTTGAATGTACATTTAAACTAGGCCTACCATATAACAACCATTTCAGTTTTGTAACTATCTCATATTTTCATTTAAAACTCAAAGTACTACACCATGTTTCAGTAAGAGGAATGGATCTCTGATGGAGATAATGTAAAAGCGTAGCCTTAATGATCATGTGATTTTTCTCGTATAACTATGAGAAGATAGAAAGCACAGTGCGGTTCTACAAAAACTAACTTAAACCACAAATCATGAGACAAAAGTGCTTCTGTACAGGTGTAGGATCTTAATTTGACCTATATTGTCACAGCAAAATAATGCTGCATCTACAAGATTTGAATGTTTAGTCCATAATGTTACTTGATCGGTGGTTAGACCATTAGTTAGCTGGGCAAAACTAGGTTACATTAAAAGTGCAATACTATTAATATTTTTTGTGAATCTATGTAAATTGCGAAGCTCATCTGCATTCTCTGCAGTGCAGGGAAATTCTCAGCAACAAGAGTGATCAAAATAAGTTTTCTGTACTTGTTGACTGTTTTTGCAGTCAGGTACTGGTAGCCTACCCAACCCAGGCTAGAGGCCATGTGGTAGGAAAGGAGTTGATGGAGCACCTGCAGTCAACTTCTCTGATTGCCATCTTTCCTCGGAGAGAAAGACAGGCCCCTGAGTGGCTATCAAGAGCATGGAGTTTTAATGGAGCATAACTGCTTTTCCCATCTATCCCTGGGGCTCCGGCTGTGAGTGTTTGGTACGGCATCAGCCTTCAGATTCCACACAGGGAAGAGAGGACCTATTTCACAACTGACCCTTTGGAAACAGGTGTTTTCTGCACTTGGAACGCTGGAGTGACCTTGCCAGCGTGGGGAGAGCATAGGGATAAGGGAGGATATTATGTCTGTCTCCATCACCTGTTTTTCCAGCCATATCTCCCCTACAGTTTGAAGTTCCACATTATTCAAGTTATCTCCTCTGGTAATTGCTTCTTATAAGATTGCAGGAGTAGCCAATGTTATGAAAATACTGAGTGAACCTGTGATACCAGGATGTTTATATAAGCTATGTAAGGTGAACTTCAGGATACGGCTGTGCCACAGACTCCTTTTAATGTGCTGTGCACGATGAAATACTAAGTTAAATTTACTCAACTCATGGCAATATGGCATACCACTCACTCATCATTCTCTGCCTAATTTACAGTACACTCACTAGAGGCTAGCCCTTTATGATAGAGTAGATTGAAGACCTTCTTCCTTAGATATAAGGAGCAGTTTCCCCGAGTACAATTTTCTCACTTAAAGATCAGATTGGCAGAATGCTTCCGTTAACCATCTGAGATAAGTCTGTCACTTTGTGCCATGTGTATTTCTTGTAGTTCTCCCTGTAGTGAGTGTTCACGCAAAAGGAAGATGTGTATCATTATGATGAAGTTTATGGTTCATACCCCTATTTGTGATTCGGACCAACGGGAAGAAGGAGAGGGCGTTGCCTTTATTCAAAGGTAGGCTGTATTCAGTCTATTTTCCTATGACTGTATGGCTACAATTTGTTTTTCCTTTATGGAGTTATTATGGGTAGTGATTCTAATTTGATTTTGTCATTTGAAATGGTTTTATTTTTAAGCAGTAGTGTTTTTGTGTGTTTTTTACACGTTACTCACATTGTGAGTCAAAATGGGGGAACGGTGATATATAGGAGTGTATCGAGTAATACTTGAAGGAGTTCTGTTCTGTTTCGATACAAATCTCACCAGATTGGGTCTGCTGGATTGCTGGGATTCTCCTGATGGGTTAGAGGTCTAACTTTCTGATCCTGTGACACTGCGATGAAGTTGACAGTGTGATTGGGAGTATAAGCCATTTTGGAGAAAGAAAATTCAACTGAATGTGTTGTTATTCTCTTTGACATGTGTTTTAGAGATTTGTATTAAAAATAATTAGTAAAAGTAATTTGTCATAGTCGATGCTTGTCTGGATTTCCTGAATCAGAAGTGAACTGAACTAAACTGTTGTTCTGATCTGTCCTCTCGAGGTTATCGTGAGGGTGACTACGGCCGGTTTCTTAATGCATGGAGGGGATAATTTGACCACGAGAACGGTGGGAACCTCAAAACCCCCTCTAACCAGCTGAAGAAGAGCGACAAAGGCGTTCAATCCGGCCCTGTCCAAACCACATCTACCGCGAGACCTGAGTCCGAGCCAGCTACCATTGTACAGCATCCTATCAAAGCTATCAATTGCTTTTCTCTCATGCTTTTTCTCTCAGGAGTGGGACACGTGGAGTACGCGTGGAGTACGCATGGAGAGAGATCCGTTCCAAAACTTCTCTCATGTTGCTGGTATGCTGGTTGGCAAATGGTCAAGATATAAATGGGTGGTAAAGGTGGGGGCGGCCCAGGTGAGACATTGAAATTGGGATGTTACATGGGCCATCCACTTGAACTATGAAGATTTCTGAAGAAGGCTATGAAGAGACGCCAGAAGATTGAGTGCCTGAAGGGGGGGTTGGTCCACTGTGCCCAGAATTGATTTAGGCTTGTCTTTAATTTGGGGTATCAAGTTGATTGTAGAGGTCTACACACTGCTAAATGTATAGTCATTTAGATTAAGAATGCATTGGGATACTGATCTGTGATTATAACCATGATCAGAAAGTGAATACTATAATTATGGGTAATTATACTGTATGTTAATATAAATTACATTCTCCCAGTGTCAATGTGTGCTAAATTGAGGGTTTTTAACTTAAAGTACTGGGACAAATGTGAATCACTGAAGCATATTTCATTTTAATTTTGGGTTGGATAATTAATTGGGTTTTGATTATGATTTGGAAACTGAATGATTTTTAAAAAAAACTGGCAAATTGATTTGAGTATGTTCTTAGTATGTTGATAACTGTATGAGTGAAGCAATTAATGTATTATGGATTGATTGTTTCAATTGATGTTATGCTAATTGTGACATGGGTAAAGAAGTTGTGTACTAAAGTTGTTGACACTATTCTCAGCATGCCCTGGTGAATGGAGAGGGTGAACTCTGATCCTGAGAGTGAAACTGATCCTAATCTATTTGACCTTGTTAGGTTCTTATTTTCAGAGTAAATAACTTGACGCTTAACCAAGTTTAATTCTTCCCAAAGGGTCGCTACAGCTTCATTCAGTCATCACATGTTTCCACCACCACAAGTGTGTGTACGTGTGTGTGTGTGTGTGTATATATATATATATATATACTCCAATTTAGACACTCCACCTTCTCTCCAATCCTTACATATTTTATGGTTCGACAGGAAGACGAAGTGATAGAGTAATAAACCGTTCTGTCTCCCTTAAGGTGACCTGACCTGACCTCAACCACCTTGATGTCTAATCCAAAGCTCTTCACCTGTATCACCTATAGCACTCCTGTGACTTCCTCCCGTCCAGCCAGCACATTCCAAAGCCATCTGTCTCCTACAGATAACCATTAACTCTGATGTAACAACCACAACCACTATCACCCCTCAGATACTATAGTATTACTTCTGATCTATCATGTCTCTAGTATAGCCATGTTAAAAGTTTACCCAGAATCCAACAACCTATATCTATTACTAAAATAAATGTTTTATGATATTGATCCAAATCTTGAGCAGTGCCCAAATTGATCTGATTTGTAAACATTGTCTTAAGAGGGGTAACTGCAGATGGTGTTTTAAAGGGAAGACGTGGTCCCAGAGTCAATGGTCATTTCCTACATATTATTTGATGTGAAGAAGACTGTGCTGATGGCAGAAAAAGGGATTAAACTCAGTAACCCAAAGGAGGTTATTTACCATGTATGGCAGTGCCTAACACCAGAAGGGGTTTTTATCTTTTATTCTTTTCATTTTATTGTTAATTTTTGTTTTTTTTTAACGCTGGAAGGGTTTAACTGAAGGTTTTATAAGAAACTTGTTTTTTTAAGGGGGGAATGTGAGGGCATTTTGAAGTTAAACCTTACTAATGCTTGTGTACTAAAACATGTCTTTAAGCCTAGGCATTGGGTTTGAGTTAGTTTATATGACAAACTCATATAGGATAGGAAAGTGTGTGTGCGCATTAAAAGAGGCCTGTTCTGATTGTTTGTGTGTGTAGAATGACCCCATGATGTCCAGGCGCTCAGCCAAAGACAGAAATGAACTGGTTCCTCTTAGCTTAACTGGAGACAGGGCAAAGTGTTATATTCTGCACACCAGTGATAGAGCTGTTGTTCTGTTTGTTTGGAGCCTGTTTCTGGGGGAAAGATTCATGTTTTGTGTGTGTGTGTGTGTGTGTGTGTGTGAGACGAGTATGGCCATACATCATCTGGGCGGAAAGTAAAAGGCGCTTGCTTGCCCAACTTGGGGGATCCGTTGAGCAACTGTTAGAGGAAGTATGTCTGGAGTGACTTCCTGTCATTCTGGCCCCTGTTGTCCTCACTCAGTTGCGACAGACTGAGGCAACCTTTTCACCCAGTTATCTCCCCTCACACACACATACATACATAGGGTCACATGTTTTGCAGATGCTTGCATGGGGTAGCTTGACTATATAAAAGCTCCTGTAATCTTTGTACAGGAGGCTCTCACTCCTTCTCACCTGCGTGGCTGGGGCGACCAGCCACCTTATTATAATACATTTTTAATAAAAGTAATACCTTGATTGATTTTGCCTCATTATTAGTTAAAGGTAGAATTTCCACCACACTCCCAAGTCTGAGAGATACAGTACCAGTCAAAAGTTTGGACACAGGTTTTTTCCTCATTCCAGGTTTTTTTTCTTTATTTTTACTATTTTCTACATTGTAAAATAATAGTGAAGACATCAAAACTATGAAATAACACATGGAATCATGTAGTAACTAAAAAAGTGTTAAACAAATCAAAATATATTTTATATTTGAGATTCTCCAAATTAGCTACCCTTTGCCTTGATGACAGCTTTGCACACTTTTGGCATTCTCTCAGGTAGTCACCTGGAATGCATTTCAATTAACAGGTGTGCCTTGTTAAAAGTTCATTTGTGGAATTTCTTTCCTTAATGCGTTTGAGCCAATCAGTTGTGTTGTGACCAGGTAAGGGTGATATACAGAATAACACTTTTTTTGGTTAATACATACCTCACAGGTGGACTCCAATCAAGTTGTACAAACATCTCAAGGATGATCAATGGAAACAGGATGCACCTGAGTTCAATTTCGAGTCTCATAGTGTTGTGTATTGATATTCTGGTTATGTCCGTTTAGGGCACCTGTAACCCCTCTTGCTTACCTACACTGAAATGCTTGGAATGTTCTTACTGTGAAACGCATTAAACAATGCCCACGTTAATTTCTACTTCCGTCTCATGTCCTGTCCTTATATCAGTTGTATAAGTAATACAGTGTGCTATATAACAAAACTGGCAACGAGGAAGAAACGTTCTCACGTTTATGCTCATTATCTTCGGCAGAAAGTCTGAGTTAAATTCGTTATTTTTTTTCGCTGTAGAAGACGCAAACAACGTGGAGCTAGCCAGTCGAGTGACGCTAGCTAGCTTTTGATGTCACAGCAACGAGACCCTCGAGGGATAGGAAGAGTTTCGCTGCGGGAGAAAGTGAAGTCCGCTTGAGTTAAAAAAAAAAAAAAATGGGTCTGGGAGTAAGGGACCGTCTGAAAAGTGTGAGAAAGAAAAATAAACCAAAAATGTCTGCATTGGTTGAAAATATAGGAACATTTGATGAATCTGTGGAACAATGGAGTTCTTACACAGAACGTTTTGAGTACATTGTGTTGGCAAATGGAATTAAAGCAGAAGTCGTGCCAACATTTTTGACTGTTATGGGAGGAAAAACAATCAATCTACTGCGCAGCCTAGTAATGCCTGAAAATCCTGGTGATAAATTATATGATGAAATTGTGGCTACCTTAAAAGGACATTATTCTCCCAAACCACTGATAATCGCAGAGATTCAGGTTTCATAAGAGAAATCAAGAGGGGGAATCAATCTCACAGTTTGTGGCTGTATTGAAACAGATATCTGAACACTGTGAATTTGGGCGATCACCGCGTGACACTATACGTGATAGGTTAGTGTGTGGCATGCGCAGCGAGGCAATTCAGAAACGCCTTTTGACTGAGAGGAACTTAACATTGCAGAGAGCAATAGAAGTGAGTACGTCAATGGAAATGGCAAATAAAGACGCACAACAGCTAAGTGCATCGACCCAAGTGCATAAGGTGTCTACGGAGTTAAACAACAAGGTAGTAGGTGGGAAGCCATGCTATCGCTGTGGGAAACCAGGTCACCAAGCAGAGGAGTGTTGGTGCAAAGACTTAGACTGCAGAAGTTGTGGAAAAAAGGGTCACATCGAACGTGCATGTAAAAACAAAAAGACACAATCAAACAAAAGTACTGAACAAAGGAAAAGCGACTTCAGGGGGTACAAAAAGAAAGTTCATAAAATGGAGCACACAGAGAATGAACAAAGTGATACCCTGTCTGAAGGGGAAGAATCTTTGCATGTTTTGTCCATTTCAGACAATGGACACGGATACTGGGTGACACCGCTACTGGATGGAAATGCAGTACGGATGCAAGTGGACACTGGAGCAGCCATATCTTTGCTGTCTGAGGCTGTATACAAGGAGAAACTACATCACCTCACACTACAGCCCACAAAGATGACGCTGAAAACATACACCGGTGAGATTGTTCCAGTGAGCGGAAGCGTGATTGTTACAGTGGAGCTCAACAAATAGAAGGTAAAGCTACCACTCTACATTGTGAAAGGCAACCATCCAGCATTGCTAGGACGCACATGGCTGGAAAAGATCAAACTAAACTGGCAGGAAATTCACATGGTTGCAAAAGAGGACACAAACCTACAAGGAATATTGAGTAAACACGGATGTGTTCAAAGGAGAACTTGGCAGTATGAAGGACATAACAGTTAAACTGACCTTGAAACCAGACAGCAAGCCAAAAAGCTTCAAAGCTAGACCCGTCCCATACGCCATAAAACCAAAAGTTGAAATTGAGCTAAACAGACTAGCGGAGAGTGGAGTATTGTATCCAGTGAATGTTAGTGAATGGGCTACACCTGTTGTTGCAGTCATAAAAAAAGATTGATCACTCAGACTCTGTGGTGATTTCAAAGTCACAATTAACCCAGTCTTGACTGCTGAAAAATATCCACTACCCCTCATTGACAACCTCTTCTCTGGTTTAGCTGGATGACAAAAATTCAGTAAGATAGGCCTGACATAAGTCTATCTACAGATGCATGTGGACCAAGAGTCACAAGAACTGTTGACCATAGTGACTCACAAAGGACTGTGCAGGTACCGGAGGCTTCCTTTTGGAATCACCTCAGCTCCGGCCTTGTTTTAGAGAGCTATGGACCAGATACTGAGCGGGCTCACTGGGGTCCAATGTTACCTCGATGATCTACTCATCACCGGCAAAGATGAGCAGGAGCACCTGAGAAACCTGAACGCTACACTACAGAGTTTGGAGGAGTACGGTCTGAGGGTCCGGAAGGACAAATGCGAGTTTTTCTGATCCTCTGTTGAGTACCTGGGCCACGTCATCGACAGTTCGGGGCTCCACATGGCGCCATCGAAGGTGAAGGCCGTTGTGGAAGCTCCATCCCCACAGAATGTGAGTCAGCTGAGATCATTCTTAGGACAACTGACATTCTACTCAAAGTTTGTGCCAAACCTAGCTAACTTGTTAAAGCCACTGCATGAACTTTTGAACAAAACCCAACAGTGGAAGTGGACAGACAGATGTGAGGAGGCCTTCAAGAAAGTGAAAACAGCCTTAGCTCAGTCAGAGGCCCTAACCCACTTCAACCCCAACTTGCCATTACAGTTGGCATGTGATGCATCGCCTTACGGCGTTGGTGCGGTTGTCTCACACATCATTCCATCAGGTGAAGAAAGGCCAATTGCTTTCGCATCACGGACCTTACGTAAAACCGAGAGCAATTATGCACAGATAGAGAGTGAAGCACTCGCCATTATGCTTGGAGTTAAGACATTTCATCAGTTTCTGTTTGGCCAACGATTCACACTGCTGACGAACCATAGAACCCTCACCTCCATCTTTGGTCCCCACACCAGCATTCCGTCGCTTGCAGCCAGCCGCATGCAGCCAGCCGCATGCAGCGATGGGCATTATTGTTATCTGCTCACCAGTACGATATCAAGTACAGAAAGTCTGAGCAGCACTGCAATGCAGACGGCCTCTCAAGGCTTTCCTTACCTGTTGCACACACTGAGCACTCCCAGGCTGAAATCTTCTACTTCAAGGAAGTGACGAACGCTCCATTTACATTTGTCCAAGTGAAAAAGTTCACCCACACTGATCCAGTGATGTCTGAGGTCGTGGATATTGTCACTCGTGGAAAAGGAGAGATGTCAGACAGTCTACAACCTTACCTAGTGAGGAAATGAGCTCACAGTTCAGTTTGGATGCTTGCTATGCGGTTTTCGAGTCATCATACCGCCGCTGAGAAGGCAGGTGCTTGAAGAGCTCCATTCAGGGCACTGTGGCATGGTGCGAATGAAGGAGATTGCACGCAGCTACTTTTGGTGGCCAGGTTTGACGCAGCTATCGATGACAAGGTCAAGTCATGTTCTGCTTGTCAAAAGATGAGTGTAGCGCCACTACACCCATGGGACTTCCCAGTGGAGCCTTGGCAGCATGTCCACATAGATTATGCAGGCCCACTGGAGGATCGTATGTTCTTAGTTGTAGTTGACGCACACAGCAAATGGCCTGAGGTCACATTGATGAAGAGCACCTCAGCGGAGAGAACCATCGAAGAGCTACGGTCAATCTTCAGTCACTTTGGCTTGCCAATGCAACTCGTTAGCGATAATGGCCCCCAACTGGTGTCTGAAGAGTTCCGGTCATTCATGGAAGCAAATGGAATTCAGCACATCAAGTCAGCACCGTATCACCCGGCCTTGCTGAGCGGTTTGTCGAAACGATGACGCAAGCTTTAAAAACATCACAAGGTAAGGGCTCCCTCAATATGCGCCTAAAACACCTTCCTGTTAACCTACAGAAACACAGACAGCTTCGCATGCGACTCGACCTCCTGAGACCTCCAAAGACTAAACAGGTTGTACAGACACAACTGAGAGCACAGGCAGAGAGACGGAGCAAAGCAAAAGACAGAAGCTTCATAGTTGGAGAGAGAGTTCTTGCTCGGAACTACTGCAAAGGTCCAAAGTGGATAACAGCCACAGTGGTTGCACAAACAGGGCCTGTGCCCTACACAGTTCACATACCGGAAAACATCATCTGGAGGAAACATGTGGATCAACTGTTGCCAGGAACCAACCTCAGAGATGACTCCTGTCAAGTGACAAACCAAGATCAGCTACTGGAGACCTACCATGACTACGAGCCTGAACATCCACTGCAGCAACATACAAATGTGGAACGTGCTCCAGACTCACCTGAACCAGCCAGAGTGCCTACTCAGGGTACTGTTGCACCCCAGTCTGGGCATACACCATCACCACTCAGACTCAGAGACAATGTGACTGTAGACTCACCTGTACGTCGTCATTACCCTGCAAGAGAAAGACGACCCCCTGACAGGTTGACTATTTAGTTCAGACTAACCTCCGACATTGGGGCAGAATACACCCCAGGGTTAAGTCTGGGAACTGAGGCAGTCTACCCTCTTTCCCTAGTTCATAAAAGGTTATTCTGAAAAGTTCATTTATTTACATTCAGAGAATTTCTGTTAAAAAGAAAACAATAGGCAAAACAGTGAATATTTACTTTTTCCTTATGAGCCATCAAAAGTGAAGGGGGAGGAATATGTTGGGTATTGATATTCTAGTTTTGTCCCTTTAGGGCACCTGTAACCCCCCCTTGCTTACCTACATTGAAATGCTTGGAATGTTCTTCCTGTGAAACGCATTAAACAATGCCCACGTTAATTTATACGTCTCATGTCCTGTCCTTATATTAGTTGTATAAGTAATACAGTGTGCTATACAACACATAGCAAAGGGTCTGAATACTTATGTAAATAAGGTATTTCTGTTTTTAATTTTTATTACTTTGAAAACATTTCTAAAAACCTGTCTGCTGCTTTATCATTATGGGATATTGTGTGTAGATTGATGAGGGGGGAAAAATAACTTAATCCATTTTAGAATAAGGCTGTAACGTAACAAAATGTGGAAAAAGGGAAGGGGTCTGAATACTTTCGGAATTCACTGTATGTATTATATTTATCTATGTTTATAAATGAAATATTATCTACTCGAGAAATGTGACATTATAGTATTCAGACGTAGCCTTCAAACGTCAATGGAAAAGGTGAACCATCTGTTCTACCATTAACTGCGCTTCGGATTGGGTCAAATAGAGCAAAATACTTGAAATAGCTTATCAATTTACTACTGTGAAGTGGGTCCAATTAAATGAGAGATGGGACGAATGGTCTTCCTAATTTGTTGTAGGTTATTTAGCTAATATGAAACCATCACAGTCAGTAAAGGTGAGGAATTTATTCTGCAATGATGATGGAAATGAAATACATCATAGGAAATAGATGTCTATTTCAAATTATTTTTTAAATACAACCATAAAATAAATAGACTTTTGCTCTTCTCGCTAACTGCAAATGATTGGGTCTTGTTATTATATTTAGCTACCTGTTCTTTTGTTATGAATAAGTGGCATCATATATTCCCCATTTGCACAAGGCTACTAATAGGCTACGTTTGCCTTCTTGCAATGCAATAGTTGAACCAGTAGAAACTGTGCATATGCATGGTCGAAAGATTGTGGGAGGATAAGCACATTCTCACATCAAGTTCAGTTTTTACAAACTCCAAATTTTGCGTGAAAACCAGCGCACGCATGTTTTGGGGGAAGATTTTGTGCCTAAACAACGTTTATAAATGAGGTCCCTGGTGTTGGAGAGGGGCCTGAGAGATTATGGGCCTGAGAGATGATGTCTATAAACTATTCCCATCAGTAGGTGGCAGTATAGCGGGGGAGGCCTGAGAGATGATGTCAGCAGTTAGATCCTCCCCGTTCATGGGAAAGAATTTATGAAAAACAGTAGAGGGATTCGTTCATTGGTCGTAAAATGAAATCTCCACCTACACGGGGCACCGGGCCATGCTAAACGAACTCGCTCAGTGCTTGATTTATCTGAGAGGGGTGTAACCTATCCCATAAACATACTCACTAGCTCGACGCATATTTGGGTTATCAGCGCGCGCATGACTTCAGGTAAGTTACAACTTTTACCTTTAACCTACTGTTTAGGCCTACTTTAATAATTGCATTATTGTGTCGTCCAATAGTTGATAGATATCAGAAGAAGAGAAAAATGGTAGCCTGGTTGCAGTCTCAGTTCAGCCATTACCAGAACTTTTAGATAACGTTCCACTCCTTACTACTCCTGTGCCAACACAAGTGTCAATTGTGGAATGTTCGCTAAAAAGACTGGTACCCAGACTATTGTTTTGGGGGTCGTATGTCGACTATAACAAATTAGACCGTAAATTATAGACGTGAATGGTTACATTGCAAAGACAACTTTACGCATTGACGCACCAGACTTGAACAATTGCTGTCATCTTGGAGTCTATTAACACCTCACAGTTCTTTGGATGGCAACTTTATAAAATGTCCCAGAATTGCAGCCTCTAGAGAAGTACATTTAAAAGGGGGAATCTGGGATAGGTAGGCCAACATCCATTTTCTGATTCTTGAAAAATATAATGAATACATGCCTCACGAGCTTATGTCTAACTAACCCTATCATAACCCAACATGTAAGCTTGTTTAACTCAATTGTTTGCAAACAATGTAATTGTAAACTAAAACTGTAGAGCTTCAAAACTTAATTTGTTATACATTTGGTTGAGTTGTCAACTAACGTGACTTCAACGTGAAATCAACAAAAAATGTCACAATGTCATTGGATTTATGTACAAAGTTGAGTGAAATGGGGAGAATGTATGCATGTATTTGAAAATCTTGGCAAGCTTTTAAGTCTGGATTTAAGCTTTAACTCCCTGCAGGCTCTCCCAGATGGTATATTTAAAGGCCTCATCTCTCTGGAAGAGATGGATCTTCACTTCAACTCACTCACATACCTCAAAGCAGACATTTTCCCAGAGAGTCTCAAAACAGTTGACCTCTCTTACAATTTCCTGGCCTCTCCTGACCCAGCGACTTTCCATTCTCTCAGCTGGATTAACCTGTATAGGAATCAATTCCACTGTGACTGCGGTCTGGAGGACTTTCTGACGTGGCTGAAAGGGACTAACGTGACTTTTCCAGACCCTGGCGTGAATGAATTCAGCTGTGAGTATCCTTCAGATCTCCATGGCATCAGCCTGTGGAATTACAGCTCAGTCATATCGTGTGAGGAGGATGACGAGAGGCTGGTTCAGGAGCTGAGGCTCTCGCTCTTCATCGGCTGCACAGCGCTCATCATCCTGATCATGGTCGGAACAATCGTTTTCGCTCGTCTCCGTGGATTCCTCTTCAAAGTTTACAAAAAGGTGACCGCCAGGATCCTTGAGGGCCCTAGGAGGGATCTTTCTGCTGGTGGGCCTCGGTACGACGCTTACTTATGCCTCAGCAACAACGACTACAAGTGGGTAGAAACCGCCCTGTTGAACAGACTAGACTCTCAGTTCGCAGAGCGAAACGTCCTCCGCTGCTGCTTCGAGGTCAGAGACTTCATCCCAGGTGAAGATCACCTGTTCAATATCAGGGACGCCATATGGGGGAGCAGGAAGACAGTTTGTATCGTGTCTAAAGAGTTCCTCAAGGACGGCTGGTGCCTAGAGGCCTTTACCCTCGCTCAGAGCAGGATGCTGGAGGAGCTCAGAGATGTTCTCATCATGGTGGTTGTGGGGAATGTCCTCCATTACAGACTGATGAAACATGAAGGCATTAGGACCTTTGCCCGGAAGAGGGATTACCTGCAGTGGCCGGAGGACACACAGGATATTCAATGGTTCTATGAGAAGCTCATGTCCAAGATTCTTAAGGACAAAAAGAACACCGCCAAAGCTAACAATGGGGATATCACACTTGTAAATATGACAGTTGGAACTTAATGTTGTTGACTCATTTTTCCACAGCCTGTATGCTTAAGTGGAAATCTTATTTAACTGTACTGTGAATTCGTACATCATTCATTTTTATTTTGTCTGTATGGCATTAAGAACTTTTACCATGTTGATTACAGGCAAAATGGAGAGGGTCCTCTGTCTTTTGGCATAGCTTGTTTTTGACCACTAGGTGGCAGTCAACCTTTATTCACTAATATTGGAACTGTGAAACGTTACCTTCTGTATAAATCAAATTTAATTGGTCTCACACATATTTATCAGATGTTATTGTGGGTGCAGCGAAATGCTTGTATTTTTTTGAGTTTTTTTTATGACAGAAATAACACCAAAAGAAATACTGCGAAGTTGCTTTGGCGCCAGAAGCAGAGCTGCCATGTCTGTCGGCGCCATCTATGATTATTGTGTGTTTTGCAGTGTGTACAATGCAAAGTTCTCGTGGTTTACATTTACACGTTGTAATATAACTAATGTAAGGATTTTGGTACTTTTAATAAAACATTCCAACTTCTCTACTAAACTCGAATAATAATTGTGAACTTTTTCTGAGGATTTGAAAAATGACTGAATCTTATATCCTCCCTGCTTCCTCAATATAGAGTCTATGTCTGAAACCAGTATGCCACCAGGTAGAGTAAAACTTCCTGCTGTAAGGAGGAGCGGAGAATAACATCATCCTCTCCCAGAAGTCACTGGGCACAGATGTCAGTTCAATGTCTATTCCAAGTTGGTTCAGCGTTATTTCATTGAAATGACGTGGAAACAACGTTGATTCAACCACTGTGTGCCCAGTGGGAGTGTTTAAGACTCCTTTATGGAAACCTTGCTTGACCTGTGTTAATTAACACAGCACACATTTAGACATCTACTGTTATTGGAAAGGTTTTGAATGTACATTTAAACTAGGCCTACCATATAACAACCATTTCAGTTTTGTAACTATCTCATATTTTCATTTAAAACTCAAAGTACTACACCATGTTTCAGTAAGAGGAATGGATCTCTGATGGAGATAATGTAAAAGCGTAGCCTTAATGATCATGTGATTTTTCTCGTATAACTATGAGAAGATAGAAAGCACAGTGCGGTTCTACAAAAACTAACTTAAACCACAAATCATGAGACAAAAGTGCTTCTGTACAGGTGTAGGATCTTAATTTGACCTATATTGTCACAGCAAAATAATGCTGCATCTACAAGATTTGAATGTTTAGTCCATAATGTTACTTGATCGGTGGTTAGACCATTAGTTAGCTGGGCAAAACTAGGTTACATTAAAAGTGCAATACTATTAATATTTTTTGTGAATCTATGTAAATTGCGAAGCTCATCTGCATTCTCTGCAGTGCAGGGAAATTCTCAGCAACAAGAGTGATCAAAATAAGTTTTCTGTACTTGTTGACTGTTTTTGCAGTCAGGTACTGGTAGCCTACCCAACCCAGGCTAGAGGCCATGTGGTAGGAAAGGAGTTGATGGAGCACCTGCAGTCAACTTCTCTGATTGCCATCTTTCCTCGGAGAGAAAGACAGGCCCCTGAGTGGCTATCAAGAGCATGGAGTTTTAATGGAGCATAACTGCTTTTCCCATCTATCCCTGGGGCTCCGGCTGTGAGTGTTTGGTACGGCATCAGCCTTCAGATTCCACACATAGGTCCTCTCTTCCCTTTCACAACTGACCCTTTGGAAACAGGTGTTTTCTGCACTTGGAACGCTGGAGTGACCTTGCCAGCGTGGGGAGAGCATAGGGATAAGGGAGGATATTATGTCTGTCTCCATCACCTGTTTTTCCAGCCATATCTCCCCTACAGTTTGAAGTTCCACATTATTCAAGTTATCTCCTCTGGTAATTGCTTCTTATAAGATTGCAGGAGTAGCCAATGTTATGAAAATACTGAGTGAACCTGTGATACCAGGATGTTTATATAAGCTATGTAAGGTGAACTTCAGGATACGGCTGTGCCACAGACTCCTTTTAATGTGCTGTGCACGATGAAATACTAAGTTAAATTTACTCAACTCATGGCAATATGGCATACCACTCACTCATCATTCTCTGCCTAATTTACAGTACACTCACTAGAGGCTAGCCCTTTATGATAGAGTAGATTGAAGACCTTCTTCCTTAGATATAAGGAGCAGTTTCCCCGAGTACAATTTTCTCACTTAAAGATCAGATTGGCAGAATGCTTCCGTTAACCATCTGAGATAAGTCTGTCACTTTGTGCCATGTGTATTTCTTGTAGTTCTCCCTGTAGTGAGTGTTCACGCAAAAGGAAGATGTGTATCATTATGATGAAGTTTATGGTTCATACCCCTATTTGTGATTCGGACCAACGGGAAGAAGGAGAGGGCGTTGCCTTTATTCAAAGGTAGGCTGTATTCAGTCTATTTTCCTATGACTGTATGGCTACAATTTGTTTTTCCTTTATGGAGTTATTATGGGTAGTGATTCTAATTTGATTTTGTCATTTGAAATGGTTTTATTTTTAAGCAGTAGTGTTTTTGTGTGTTTTTTACACGTTACTCACATTGTGAGTCAAAATGGGGGAACGGTGATATATAGGAGTGTATCGAGTAATACTTGAAGGAGTTCTGTTCTGTTTCGATACAAATCTCACCAGATTGGGTCTGCTGGATTGCTGGGATTCTCCTGATGGGTTAGAGGTCTAACTTTCTGATCCTGTGACACTGCGATGAAGTTGACAGTGTGATTGGGAGTATAAGCCATTTTGGAGAAAGAAAATTCAACTGAATGTGTTGTTATTCTCTTTGACATGTGTTTTAGAGATTTGTATTAAAAATAATTAGTAAAAGTAATTTGTCATAGTCGATGCTTGTCTGGATTTCCTGAATCAGAAGTGAACTGAACTAAACTGTTGTTCTGATCTGTCCTCTCGAGGTTATCGTGAGGGTGACTACGGCCGGTTTCTTAATGCATGGAGGGGATAATTTGACCACGAGAACGGTGGGAACCTCAAAACCCCCTCTAACCAGCTGAAGAAGAGCGACAAAGGCGTTCAATCCGGCCCTGTCCAAACCACATCTACCGCGAGACCTGAGTCCGAGCCAGCTACCATTGTACAGCATCCTATCAAAGCTATCAATTGCTTTTCTCTCATGCTTTTTCTCTCAGGAGTGGGACACGTGGAGTACGCGTGGAGTACGCATGGAGAGAGATCCGTTCCAAAACTTCTCTCATGTTGCTGGTATGCTGGTTGGCAAATGGTCAAGATATAAATGGGTGGTAAAGGTGGGGGCGGCCCAGGTGAGACATTGAAATTGGGATGTTACATGGGCCATCCACTTGAACTATGAAGATTTCTGAAGAAGGCTATGAAGAGACGCCAGAAGATTGAGTGCCTGAAGGGGGGGTTGGTCCACTGTGCCCAGAATTGATTTAGGCTTGTCTTTAATTTGGGGTATCAAGTTGATTGTAGAGGTCTACACACTGCTAAATGTATAGTCATTTAGATTAAGAATGCATTGGGATACTGATCTGTGATTATAACCATGATCAGAAAGTGAATACTATAATTATGGGTAATTATACTGTATGTTAATATAAATTACATTCTCCCAGTGTCAATGTGTGCTAAATTGAGGGTTTTTAACTTAAAGTACTGGGACAAATGTGAATCACTGAAGCATATTTCATTTTAATTTTGGGTTGGATAATTAATTGGGTTTTGATTATGATTTGGAAACTGAATGATTTTTAAAAAAAACTGGCAAATTGATTTGAGTATGTTCTTAGTATGTTGATAACTGTATGAGTGAAGCAATTAATGTATTATGGATTGATTGTTTCAATTGATGTTATGCTAATTGTGACATGGGTAAAGAAGTTGTGTACTAAAGTTGTTGACACTATTCTCAGCATGCCCTGGTGAATGGAGAGGGTGAACTCTGATCCTGAGAGTGAAACTGATCCTAATCTATTTGACCTTGTTAGGTTCTTATTTTCAGAGTAAATAACTTGACGCTTAACCAAGTTTAATTCTTCCCAAAGGGTCGCTACAGCTTCATTCAGTCATCACATGTTTCCACCACCACAAGTGTGTGTACGTGTGTGTGTGTGTGTGTATATATATATATATATATACTCCAATTTAGACACTCCACCTTCTCTCCAATCCTTACATATTTTATGGTTCGACAGGAAGACGAAGTGATAGAGTAATAAACCGTTCTGTCTCCCTTAAGGTGACCTGACCTGACCTCAACCACCTTGATGTCTAATCCAAAGCTCTTCACCTGTATCACCTATAGCACTCCTGTGACTTCCTCCCGTCCAGCCAGCACATTCCAAAGCCATCTGTCTCCTACAGATAACCATTAACTCTGATGTAACAACCACAACCACTATCACCCCTCAGATACTATAGTATTACTTCTGATCTATCATGTCTCTAGTATAGCCATGTTAAAAGTTTACCCAGAATCCAACAACCTATATCTATTACTAAAATAAATGTTTTATGATATTGATCCAAATCTTGAGCAGTGCCCAAATTGATCTGATTTGTAAACATTGTCTTAAGAGGGGTAACTGCAGATGGTGTTTTAAAGGGAAGACGTGGTCCCAGAGTCAATGGTCATTTCCTACATATTATTTGATGTGAAGAAGACTGTGCTGATGGCAGAAAAAGGGATTAAACTCAGTAACCCAAAGGAGGTTATTTACCATGTATGGCAGTGCCTAACACCAGAAGGGGTTTTTATCTTTTATTCTTTTCATTTTATTGTTAATTTTTGTTTTTTTTTAACGCTGGAAGGGTTTAACTGAAGGTTTTATAAGAAACTTGTTTTTTTAAGGGGGGAATGTGAGGGCATTTTGAAGTTAAACCTTACTAATGCTTGTGTACTAAAACATGTCTTTAAGCCTAGGCATTGGGTTTGAGTTAGTTTATATGACAAACTCATATAGGATAGGAAAGTGTGTGTGCGCATTAAAAGAGGCCTGTTCTGATTGTTTGTGTGTGTAGAATGACCCCATGATGTCCAGGCGCTCAGCCAAAGACAGAAATGAACTGGTTCCTCTTAGCTTAACTGGAGACAGGGCAAAGTGTTATATTCTGCACACCAGTGATAGAGCTGTTGTTCTGTTTGTTTGGAGCCTGTTTCTGGGGGAAAGATTCATGTTTTGTGTGTGTGTGTGTGTGTGTGTGTGTGAGACGAGTATGGCCATACATCATCTGGGCGGAAAGTAAAAGGCGCTTGCTTGCCCAACTTGGGGGATCCGTTGAGCAACTGTTAGAGGAAGTATGTCTGGAGTGACTTCCTGTCATTCTGGCCCCTGTTGTCCTCACTCAGTTGCGACAGACTGAGGCAACCTTTTCACCCAGTTATCTCCCCTCACACACACATACATACATAGGGTCACATGTTTTGCAGATGCTTGCATGGGGTAGCTTGACTATATAAAAGCTCCTGTAATCTTTGTACAGGAGGCTCTCACTCCTTCTCACCTGCGTGGCTGGGGCGACCAGCCACCTTATTATAATACATTTTTAATAAAAGTAATACCTTGATTGATTTTGCCTCATTATTAGTTAAAGGTAGAATTTCCACCACACTCCCAAGTCTGAGAGATACAGTACCAGTCAAAAGTTTGGACACAGGTTTTTTCCTCATTCCAGGTTTTTTTTCTTTATTTTTACTATTTTCTACATTGTAAAATAATAGTGAAGACATCAAAACTATGAAATAACACATGGAATCATGTAGTAACTAAAAAAGTGTTAAACAAATCAAAATATATTTTATATTTGAGATTCTCCAAATTAGCTACCCTTTGCCTTGATGACAGCTTTGCACACTTTTGGCATTCTCTCAGGTAGTCACCTGGAATGCATTTCAATTAACAGGTGTGCCTTGTTAAAAGTTCATTTGTGGAATTTCTTTCCTTAATGCGTTTGAGCCAATCAGTTGTGTTGTGACCAGGTAAGGGTGATATACAGAATAACACTTTTTTTGGTTAATACATACCTCACAGGTGGACTCCAATCAAGTTGTACAAACATCTCAAGGATGATCAATGGAAACAGGATGCACCTGAGCTCAATTTCGAGTCTCATAGTGTTGTGTATTGATATTCTGGTTATGTCCGTTTAGGGCACCTGTAACCCCTCTTGCTTACCTACACTGAAATGCTTGGAATGTTCTTACTGTGAAACGCATTAAACAATGCCCACGTTAATTTCTACTTCCGTCTCATGTCCTGTCCTTATATCAGTTGTATAAGTAATACAGTGTGCTATATAACAAAACTGGCAACGAGGAAGAAACGTTCTCACGTTTATGCTCATTATCTTCGGCAGAAAGTCTGAGTTAAATTCGTTATTTTTTTTCGCTGTAGAAGACGCAAACAACGTGGAGCTAGCCAGTCGAGTGACGCTAGCTAGCTTTTGATGTCACAGCAACGAGACCCTCGAGGGATAGGAAGAGTTTCGCTGCGGGAGAAAGTGAAGTCCGCTTGAGTTAAAAAAAAAAAAAAATGGGTCTGGGAGTAAGGGACCGTCTGAAAAGTGTGAGAAAGAAAAATAAACCAAAAATGTCTGCATTGGTTGAAAATATAGGAACATTTGATGAATCTGTGGAACAATGGAGTTCTTACACAGAACGTTTTGAGTACATTGTGTTGGAAATGGAATTAAAGCAGAAGTCGTGCCAACATTTTTGACTGTTATGGGAGGAAAAACAATCAATCTACTGCGCAGCCTAGTAATGCCTGAAAATCCTGGTGATAAATTATATGATGAAATTGTGGCTACCTTAAAAGGACATTATTCTCCCAAACCACTGATAATCGCAGAGATTCAGGTTTCATAAGAGAAATCAAGAGGGGGAATCAATCTCACAGTTTGTGGCTGTATTGAAACAGATATCTGAACACTGTGAATTTGGGCGATCACCGCGTGACACTATACGTGATAGGTTAGTGTGTGGCATGCGCAGCGAGGCAATTCAGAAACGCCTTTTGACTGAGAGGAACTTAACATTGCAGAGAGCAATAGAAGTGAGTACGTCAATGGAAATGGCAAATAAAGACGCACAACAGCTAAGTGCATCGACCCAAGTGCATAAGGTGTCTACGGAGTTAAACAACAAGGTAGTAGGTGGGAAGCCATGCTATCGCTGTGGGAAACCAGGTCACCAAGCAGAGGAGTGTTGGTGCAAAGACTTAGACTGCAGAAGTTGTGGGAAAAAGGGTCACATCGAACGTGCATGTAAAAACAAAAAGACACAATCAAACAAAAGTACTGAACAAAGGAAAAGCGACTTCAGGGGGTACAAAAAGAAAGTTCATAAAATGGAGCACACAGAGAATGAACAAAGTGATACCCTGTCTGAAGGGGAAGAATCTTTGCATGTTTTGTCCATTTCAGACAATGGACACGGATACTGGGTGACACCGCTACTGGATGGAAATGCAGTACGGATGCAAGTGGACACTGGAGCAGCCATATCTTTGCTGTCTGAGGCTGTATACAAGGAGAAACTACATCACCTCACACTACAGCCCACAAAGATGACGCTGAAAACATACACCGGTGAGATTGTTCCAGTGAGCGGAAGCGTGATTGTTACAGTGGAGCTCAACAAATAGAAGGTAAAGCTACCACTCTACATTGTGAAAGGCAACCATCCAGCATTGCTAGGACGCACATGGCTGGAAAAGATCAAACTAAACTGGCAGGAAATTCACATGGTTGCAAAAGAGGACACAAACCTACAAGGAATATTGAGTAAACACGGATGTGTTCAAAGGAGAACTTGGCAGTATGAAGGACATAACAGTTAAACTGACCTTGAAACCAGACAGCAAGCCAAAAAGCTTCAAAGCTAGACCCGTCCCATACGCCATAAAACCAAAAGTTGAAATTGAGCTAAACAGACTAGCGGAGAGTGGAGTATTGTATCCAGTGAATGTTAGTGAATGGGCTACACCTGTTGTTGCAGTCATAAAAAAAGATTGATCACTCAGACTCTGTGGTGATTTCAAAGTCACAATTAACCCAGTCTTGACTGCTGAAAAATATCCACTACCCCTCATTGACAACCTCTTCTCTGGTTTAGCTGGATGACAAAAATTCAGTAAGATAGGCCTGACATAAGTCTATCTACAGATGCATGTGGACCAAGAGTCACAAGAACTGTTGACCATAGTGACTCACAAAGGACTGTGCAGGTACCGGAGGCTTCCTTTTGGAATCACCTCAGCTCCGGCCTTGTTTTAGAGAGCTATGGACCAGATACTGAGCGGGCTCACTGGGGTCCAATGTTACCTCGATGATCTACTCATCACCGGCAAAGATGAGCAGGAGCACCTGAGAAACCTGAACGCTACACTACAGAGATTGGAGGAGTACGGTCTGAGGGTCCGGAAGGACAAATGCGAGTTTTTCTGATCCTCTGTTGAGTACCTGGGCCACGTCATCGACAGTTCGGGGCTCCACATGGCGCCATCGAAGGTGAAGGCCGTTGTGGAAGCTCCATCCCCACAGAATGTGAGTCAGCTGAGATCATTCTTAGGACAACTGACATTCTACTCAAAGTTTGTGCCAAACCTAGCTAACTTGTTAAAGCCACTGCATGAACTTTTGAACAAAACCCAACAGTGGAAGTGGACAGACAGATGTGAGGAGGCCTTCAAGAAAGTGAAAACAGCCTTAGCTCAGTCAGAGGCCCTAACCCACTTCAACCCCAACTTGCCATTACAGTTGGCATGTGATGCATCGCCTTACGGCGTTGGTGCGGTTGTCTCACACATCATTCCATCAGGTGAAGAAAGGCCAATTGCTTTCGCATCACGGACCTTACGTAAAACCGAGAGCAATTATGCACAGATAGAGAGTGAAGCACTCGCCATTATGCTTGGAGTTAAGACATTTCATCAGTTTCTGTTTGGCCAACGATTCACACTGCTGACGAACCATAGAACCCTCACCTCCATCTTTGGTCCCCACACCAGCATTCCGTCGCTTGCAGCCAGCCGCATGCAGCCAGCCGCATGCAGCGATGGGCATTATTGTTATCTGCTCACCAGTACGATATCAAGTACAGAAAGTCTGAGCAGCACTGCAATGCAGACGGCCTCTCAAGGCTTTCCTTACCTGTTGCACACACTGAGCACTCCCAGGCTGAAATCTTCTACTTCAAGGAAGTGACGAACGCTCCATTTACATTTGTCCAAGTGAAAAAGTTCACCCACACTGATCCAGTGATGTCTGAGGTCGTGGATATTGTCACTCGTGGAAAAGGAGAGATGTCAGACAGTCTACAACCTTACCTAGTGAGGAAATGAGCTCACAGTTCAGTTTGGATGCTTGCTATGCGGTTTTCGAGTCATCATACCGCCGCTGAGAAGGCAGGTGCTTGAAGAGCTCCATTCAGGGCACTGTGGCATGGTGCGAATGAAGGAGATTGCACGCAGCTACTTTTGGTGGCCAGGTTTGACGCAGCTATCGATGACAAGGTCAAGTCATGTTCTGCTTGTCAAAAGATGAGTGTAGCGCCACTACACCCATGGGACTTCCCAGTGGAGCCTTGGCAGCATGTCCACATAGATTATGCAGGCCCACTGGAGGATCGTATGTTCTTAGTTGTAGTTGACGCACACAGCAAATGGCCTGAGGTCACATTGATGAAGAGCACCTCAGCGGAGAGAACCATCGAAGAGCTACGGTCAATCTTCAGTCACTTTGGCTTGCCAATGCAACTCGTTAGCGATAATGGCCCCCAACTGGTGTCTGAAGAGTTCCGGTCATTCATGGAAGCAAATGGAATTCAGCACATCAAGTCAGCACCGTATCACCCGGCCTTGCTGAGCGGTTTGTCGAAACGATGACGCAAGCTTTAAAAACATCACAAGGTAAGGGCTCCCTCAATATGCGCCTAAAACACCTTCCTGTTAACCTACAGAAACACAGACAGCTTCGCATGCGACTCGACCTCCTGAGACCTCCAAAGACTAAACAGGTTGTACAGACACAACTGAGAGCACAGGCAGAGAGACGGAGCAAAGCAAAAGACAGAAGCTTCATAGTTGGAGAGAGAGTTCTTGCTCGGAACTACTGCAAAGGTCCAAAGTGGATAACAGCCACAGTGGTTGCACAAACAGGGCCTGTGCCCTACACAGTTCACATACCGGAAAACATCATCTGGAGGAAACATGTGGATCAACTGTTGCCAGGAACCAACCTCAGAGATGACTCCTGTCAAGTGACAAACCAAGATCAGCTACTGGAGACCTACCATGACTACGAGCCTGAACATCCACTGCAGCAACATACAAATGTGGAACGTGCTCCAGACTCACCTGAACCAGCCAGAGTGCCTACTCAGGGTACTGTTGCACCCCAGTCTGGGCATACACCATCACCACTCAGACTCAGAGACAATGTGACTGTAGACTCACCTGTACGTCGTCATTACCCTGCAAGAGAAAGACGACCCCCTGACAGGTTGACTATTTAGTTCAGACTAACCTCCGACATTGGGGCAGAATACACCCCAGGGTTAAGTCTGGGAACTGAGGCAGTCTACCCTCTTTCCCTAGTTCATAAAAGGTTATTCTGAAAAGTTCATTTATTTACATTCAGAGAATTTCTGTTAAAAAGAAAACAATAGGCAAAACAGTGAATATTTACTTTTTCCTTATGAGCCATCAAAAGTGAAGGGGGAGGAATATGTTGGGTATTGATATTCTAGTTTTGTCCCTTTAGGGCACCTGTAACCCCCCCTTGCTTACCTACATTGAAATGCTTGGAATGTTCTTCCTGTGAAACGCATTAAACAATGCCCACGTTAATTTATACGTCTCATGTCCTGTCCTTATATTAGTTGTATAAGTAATACAGTGTGCTATACAACACATAGCAAAGGGTCTGAATACTTATGTAAATAAGGTATTTCTGTTTTTAATTTTTATTACTTTGAAAACATTTCTAAAAACCTGTCTGCTGCTTTATCATTATGGGATATTGTGTGTAGATTGATGAGGGGGGAAAAATAACTTAATCCATTTTAGAATAAGGCTGTAACGTAACAAAATGTGGAAAAAGGGAAGGGGTCTGAATACTTTCGGAATTCACTGTATGTATTATATTTATCTATGTTTATAAATGAAATATTATCTACTCGAGAAATGTGACATTATAGTATTCAGACGTAGCCTTCAAACGTCAATGGAAAAGGTGAACCATCTGTTCTACCATTAACTGCGCTTCGGATTGGGTCAAATAGAGCAAAATACTTGAAATAGCTTATCAATTTACTACTGTGAAGTGGGTCCAATTAAATGAGAGATGGGACGAATGGTCTTCCTAATTTGTTGTAGGTTATTTAGCTAATATGAAACCATCACAGTCAGTAAAGGTGAGGAATTTATTCTGCAATGATGATGGAAATGAAATACATCATAGGAAATAGATGTCTATTTCAAATTATTTTTTAAATACAACCATAAAATAAATAGACTTTTGCTCTTCTCGCTAACTGCAAATGATTGGGTCTTGTTATTATATTTAGCTACCTGTTCTTTTGTTATGAATAAGTGGCATCATATATTCCCCATTTGCACAAGGCTACTAATAGGCTACGTTTGCCTTCTTGCAATGCAATAGTTCAACCAGTAGAAACTGTGCATATGCATGGTCGAAAGATTGTGGGAGGATAAGCACATTCTCACATCAAGTTCAGTTTTTACAAACTCCAAATTTTGCGTGAAAACCAGCGCACGCATGTTTTGGGGGAAGATTTTGTGCCTAAACAACGTTTATAAATGAGGTCCCTGGTGTTGGAGAGGGGCCTGAGAGATTATGGGCCTGAGAGATGATGTCTATAAACTATTCCCATCAGTAGGTGGCAGTATAGCGGGGGAGGCCTGAGAGATGATGTCAGCAGTTAGATCCTCCCCGTTCATGGGAAAGAATTTATGAAAAACAGTAGAGGGATTCGTTCATTGGTCGTAAAATGAAATCTCCACCTACACGGGGCACCGGGCCATGCTAAACGAACTCGCTCAGTGCTTGATTTATCTGAGAGGGGTGTAACCTATCCCATAAACATACTCACTAGCTCGACGCATATTTGGGTTATCAGCGCGCGCATGACTTCAGGTAAGTTACAACTTTTACCTTTAACCTACTGTTTAGGCCTACTTTAATAATTGCATTATTGTGTCGTCCAATAGTTGATAGATATCAGAAGAAGAGAAAAATGGTAGCCTGGTTGCAGTCTCAGTTCAGCCATTACCAGAACTTTTAGATAACGTTCCACTCCTTACTACTCCTGTGCCAACACAAGTGTCAATTGTGGAATGTTCGCTAAAAAGACTGGTACCCAGACTATTGTTTTGGGGGTCGTATGTCGACTATAACAAATTAGACCGTAAATTATAGACGTGAATGGTTACATTGCAAAGACAACTTTACGCATTGACGCACCAGACTTGAACAATTGCTGTCATCTTGGAGTCTATTAACACCTCACAGTTCTTTGGATGGCAACTTTATAAAATGTCCCAGAATTGCAGCCTCTAGAGAAGTACATTTAAAAGGGGGAATCTGGGATAGGTAGGCCAACATCCATTTTCTGATTCTTGAAAAATATAATGAATACATGCCTCACGAGCTTATGTCTAACTAACCCTATCATAACCCAACATGTAAGCTTGTTTAACTCAATTGTTTGCAAACAATGTAATTGTAAACTAAAACTGTAGAGCTTCAAAACTTAATTTGTTATACATTTGGTTGAGTTGTCAACTAACGTGACTTCAACGTGAAATCAACAAAAAATGTCACAATGTCATTGGATTTATGTACAAAGTTGAGTGAAATGGGGAGAATGTATGCATGTATTTGAAAATCTTGGCAAGCTTTTAAGTCTGGATTTAAGCTTTAACTCCCTGCAGGCTCTCCCAGATGGTATATTTAAAGGCCTCATCTCTCTGGAAGAGATGGATCTTCACTTCAACTCACTCACATACCTCAAAGCAGACATTTTCCCAGAGAGTCTCAAAACAGTTGACCTCTCTTACAATTTCCTGGCCTCTCCTGACCCAGCGACTTTCCATTCTCTCAGCTGGATTAACCTGTATAGGAATCAATTCCACTGTGACTGCGGTCTGGAGGACTTTCTGACGTGGCTGAAAGGGACTAACGTGACTTTTCCAGACCCTGGCGTGAATGAATTCAGCTGTGAGTATCCTTCAGATCTCCATGGCATCAGCCTGTGGAATTACAGCTCAGTCATATCGTGTGAGGAGGATGACGAGAGGCTGGTTCAGGAGCTGAGGCTCTCGCTCTTCATCGGCTGCACAGCGCTCATCATCCTGATCATGGTCGGAACAATCGTTTTCGCTCGTCTCCGTGGATTCCTCTTCAAAGTTTACAAAAAGGTGACCGCCAGGATCCTTGAGGGCCCTAGGAGGGATCTTTCTGCTGGTGGGCCTCGGTACGACGCTTACTTATGCCTCAGCAACAACGACTACAAGTGGGTAGAAACCGCCCTGTTGAACAGACTAGACTCTCAGTTCGCAGAGCGAAACGTCCTCCGCTGCTGCTTCGAGGTCAGAGACTTCATCCCAGGTGAAGATCACCTGTTCAATATCAGGGACGCCATATGGGGGAGCAGGAAGACAGTTTGTATCGTGTCTAAAGAGTTCCTCAAGGACGGCTGGTGCCTAGAGGCCTTTACCCTCGCTCAGAGCAGGATGCTGGAGGAGCTCAGAGATGTTCTCATCATGGTGGTTGTGGGGAATGTCCTCCATTACAGACTGATGAAACATGAAGGCATTAGGACCTTTGCCCGGAAGAGGGATTACCTGCAGTGGCCGGAGGACACACAGGATATTCAATGGTTCTATGAGAAGCTCATGTCCAAGATTCTTAAGGACAAAAAGAACACCGCCAAAGCTAACAATGGGGATATCACACTTGTAAATATGACAGTTGGAACTTAATGTTGTTGACTCATTTTTCCACAGCCTGTATGCTTAAGTGGAAATCTTATTTAACTGTACTGTGAATTCGTACATCATTCATTTTTATTTTGTCTGTATGGCATTAAGAACTTTTACCATGTTGATTACAGGCAAAATGGAGAGGGTCCTCTGTCTTTTGGCATAGCTTGTTTTTGACCACTAGGTGGCAGTCAACCTTTATTCACTAATATTGGAACTGTGAAACGTTACCTTCTGTATAAATCAAATTTAATTGGTCTCACACATATTTATCAGATGTTATTGTGGGTGCAGCGAAATGCTTGTATTTTTTTGAGTTTTTTTTATGACAGAAATAACACCAAAAGAAATACTGCGAAGTTGCTTTGGCGCCAGAAGCAGAGCTGCCATGTCTGTCGGCGCCATCTATGATTATTGTGTGTTTTGCAGTGTGTACAATGCAAAGTTCTCGTGGTTTACATTTACACGTTGTAATATAACTAATGTAAGGATTTTGGTACTTTTAATAAAACATTCCAACTTCTCTACTAAACTCGAATAATAATTGTGAACTTTTTCTGAGGATTTGAAAAATGACTGAATCTTATATCCTCCCTGCTTCCTCAATATAGAGTCTATGTCTGAAACCAGTATGCCACCAGGTAGAGTAAAACTTCCTGCTGTAAGGAGGAGCGGAGAATAACATCATCCTCTCCCAGAAGTCACTGGGCACAGATGTCAGTTCAATGTCTATTCCAAGTTGGTTCAGCGTTATTTCATTGAAATGACGTGGAAACAACGTTGATTCAACCACTGTGTGCCCAGTGGGAGTGTTTAAGACTCCTTTATGGAAACCTTGCTTGACCTGTGTTAATTAACACAGCACACATTTAGACATCTACTGTTATTGGAAAGGTTTTGAATGTACATTTAAACTAGGCCTACCATATAACAACCATTTCAGTTTTGTAACTATCTCATATTTTCATTTAAAACTCAAAGTACTACACCATGTTTCAGTAAGAGGAATGGATCTCTGATGGAGATAATGTAAAAGCGTAGCCTTAATGATCATGTGATTTTTCTCGTATAACTATGAGAAGATAGAAAGCACAGTGCGGTTCTACAAAAACTAACTTAAACCACAAATCATGAGACAAAAGTGCTTCTGTACAGGTGTAGGATCTTAATTTGACCTATATTGTCACAGCAAAATAATGCTGCATCTACAAGATTTGAATGTTTAGTCCATAATGTTACTTGATCGGTGGTTAGACCATTAGTTAGCTGGGCAAAACTAGGTTACATTAAAAGTGCAATACTATTAATATTTTTTGTGAATCTATGTAAATTGCGAAGCTCATCTGCATTCTCTGCAGTGCAGGGAAATTCTCAGCAACAAGAGTGATCAAAATAAGTTTTCTGTACTTGTTGACTGTTTTTGCAGTCAGGTACTGGTAGCCTACCCAACCCAGGCTAGAGGCCATGTGGTAGGAAAGGAGTTGATGGAGCACCTGCAGTCAACTTCTCTGATTGCCATCTTTCCTCGGAGAGAAAGACAGGCCCCTGAGTGGCTATCAAGAGCATGGAGTTTTAATGGAGCATAACTGCTTTTCCCATCTATCCCTGGGGCTCCGGCTGTGAGTGTTTGGTACGGCATCAGCCTTCAGATTCCACACAGGGAAGAGAGGACCTATTTCACAACTGACCCTTTGGAAACAGGTGTTTTCTGCACTTGGAACGCTGGAGTGACCTTGCCAGCGTGGGGAGAGCATAGGGATAAGGGAGGATATTATGTCTGTCTCCATCACCTGTTTTTCCAGCCATATCTCCCCTACAGTTTGAAGTTCCACATTATTCAAGTTATCTCCTCTGGTAATTGCTTCTTATAAGATTGCAGGAGTAGCCAATGTTATGAAAATACTGAGTGAACCTGTGATACCAGGATGTTTATATAAGCTATGTAAGGTGAACTTCAGGATACGGCTGTGCCACAGACTCCTTTTAATGTGCTGTGCACGATGAAATACTAAGTTAAATTTACTCAACTCATGGCAATATGGCATACCACTCACTCATCATTCTCTGCCTAATTTACAGTACACTCACTAGAGGCTAGCCCTTTATGATAGAGTAGATTGAAGACCTTCTTCCTTAGATATAAGGAGCAGTTTCCCCGAGTACAATTTTCTCACTTAAAGATCAGATTGGCAGAATGCTTCCGTTAACCATCTGAGATAAGTCTGTCACTTTGTGCCATGTGTATTTCTTGTAGTTCTCCCTGTAGTGAGTGTTCACGCAAAAGGAAGATGTGTATCATTATGATGAAGTTTATGGTTCATACCCCTATTTGTGATTCGGACCAACGGGAAGAAGGAGAGGGCGTTGCCTTTATTCAAAGGTAGGCTGTATTCAGTCTATTTTCCTATGACTGTATGGCTACAATTTGTTTTTCCTTTATGGAGTTATTATGGGTAGTGATTCTAATTTGATTTTGTCATTTGAAATGGTTTTATTTTTAAGCAGTAGTGTTTTTGTGTGTTTTTTACACGTTACTCACATTGTGAGTCAAAATGGGGGAACGGTGATATATAGGAGTGTATCGAGTAATACTTGAAGGAGTTCTGTTCTGTTTCGATACAAATCTCACCAGATTGGGTCTGCTGGATTGCTGGGATTCTCCTGATGGGTTAGAGGTCTAACTTTCTGATCCTGTGACACTGCGATGAAGTTGACAGTGTGATTGGGAGTATAAGCCATTTTGGAGAAAGAAAATTCAACTGAATGTGTTGTTATTCTCTTTGACATGTGTTTTAGAGATTTGTATTAAAAATAATTAGTAAAAGTAATTTGTCATAGTCGATGCTTGTCTGGATTTCCTGAATCAGAAGTGAACTGAACTAAACTGTTGTTCTGATCTGTCCTCTCGAGGTTATCGTGAGGGTGACTACGGCCGGTTTCTTAATGCATGGAGGGGATAATTTGACCACGAGAACGGTGGGAACCTCAAAACCCCCTCTAACCAGCTGAAGAAGAGCGACAAAGGCGTTCAATCCGGCCCTGTCCAAACCACATCTACCGCGAGACCTGAGTCCGAGCCAGCTACCATTGTACAGCATCCTATCAAAGCTATCAATTGCTTTTCTCTCATGCTTTTTCTCTCAGGAGTGGGACACGTGGAGTACGCGTGGAGTACGCATGGAGAGAGATCCGTTCCAAAACTTCTCTCATGTTGCTGGTATGCTGGTTGGCAAATGGTCAAGATATAAATGGGTGGTAAAGGTGGGGGCGGCCCAGGTGAGACATTGAAATTGGGATGTTACATGGGCCATCCACTTGAACTATGAAGATTTCTGAAGAAGGCTATGAAGAGACGCCAGAAGATTGAGTGCCTGAAGGGGGGGTTGGTCCACTGTGCCCAGAATTGATTTAGGCTTGTCTTTAATTTGGGGTATCAAGTTGATTGTAGAGGTCTACACACTGCTAAATGTATAGTCATTTAGATTAAGAATGCATTGGGATACTGATCTGTGATTATAACCATGATCAGAAAGTGAATACTATAATTATGGGTAATTATACTGTATGTTAATATAAATTACATTCTCCCAGTGTCAATGTGTGCTAAATTGAGGGTTTTTAACTTAAAGTACTGGGACAAATGTGAATCACTGAAGCATATTTCATTTTAATTTTGGGTTGGATAATTAATTGGGTTTTGATTATGATTTGGAAACTGAATGATTTTTAAAAAAAACTGGCAAATTGATTTGAGTATGTTCTTAGTATGTTGATAACTGTATGAGTGAAGCAATTAATGTATTATGGATTGATTGTTTCAATTGATGTTATGCTAATTGTGACATGGGTAAAGAAGTTGTGTACTAAAGTTGTTGACACTATTCTCAGCATGCCCTGGTGAATGGAGAGGGTGAACTCTGATCCTGAGAGTGAAACTGATCCTAATCTATTTGACCTTGTTAGGTTCTTATTTTCAGAGTAAATAACTTGACGCTTAACCAAGTTTAATTCTTCCCAAAGGGTCGCTACAGCTTCATTCAGTCATCACATGTTTCCACCACCACAAGTGTGTGTACGTGTGTGTGTGTGTGTGTATATATATATATATATATACTCCAATTTAGACACTCCACCTTCTCTCCAATCCTTACATATTTTATGGTTCGACAGGAAGACGAAGTGATAGAGTAATAAACCGTTCTGTCTCCCTTAAGGTGACCTGACCTGACCTCAACCACCTTGATGTCTAATCCAAAGCTCTTCACCTGTATCACCTATAGCACTCCTGTGACTTCCTCCCGTCCAGCCAGCACATTCCAAAGCCATCTGTCTCCTACAGATAACCATTAACTCTGATGTAACAACCACAACCACTATCACCCCTCAGATACTATAGTATTACTTCTGATCTATCATGTCTCTAGTATAGCCATGTTAAAAGTTTACCCAGAATCCAACAACCTATATCTATTACTAAAATAAATGTTTTATGATATTGATCCAAATCTTGAGCAGTGCCCAAATTGATCTGATTTGTAAACATTGTCTTAAGAGGGGTAACTGCAGATGGTGTTTTAAAGGGAAGACGTGGTCCCAGAGTCAATGGTCATTTCCTACATATTATTTGATGTGAAGAAGACTGTGCTGATGGCAGAAAAAGGGATTAAACTCAGTAACCCAAAGGAGGTTATTTACCATGTATGGCAGTGCCTAACACCAGAAGGGGTTTTTATCTTTTATTCTTTTCATTTTATTGTTAATTTTTGTTTTTTTTTAACGCTGGAAGGGTTTAACTGAAGGTTTTATAAGAAACTTGTTTTTTTAAGGGGGGAATGTGAGGGCATTTTGAAGTTAAACCTTACTAATGCTTGTGTACTAAAACATGTCTTTAAGCCTAGGCATTGGGTTTGAGTTAGTTTATATGACAAACTCATATAGGATAGGAAAGTGTGTGTGCGCATTAAAAGAGGCCTGTTCTGATTGTTTGTGTGTGTAGAATGACCCCATGATGTCCAGGCGCTCAGCCAAAGACAGAAATGAACTGGTTCCTCTTAGCTTAACTGGAGACAGGGCAAAGTGTTATATTCTGCACACCAGTGATAGAGCTGTTGTTCTGTTTGTTTGGAGCCTGTTTCTGGGGGAAAGATTCATGTTTTGTGTGTGTGTGTGTGTGTGTGTGAGACGAGTATGGCCATACATCATCTGGGCGGAAAGTAAAAGGCGCTTGCTTGCCCAACTTGGGGGATCCGTTGAGCAACTGTTAGAGGAAGTATGTCTGGAGTGACTTCCTGTCATTCTGGCCCCTGTTGTCCTCACTCAGTTGCGACAGACTGAGGCAACCTTTTCACCCAGTTATCTCCCCTCACACACACATACATACATAGGGTCACATGTTTTGCAGATGCTTGCATGGGGTAGCTTGACTATATAAAAGCTCCTGTAATCTTTGTACAGGAGGCTCTCACTCCTTCTCACCTGCGTGGCTGGGGCGACCAGCCACCTTATTATAATACATTTTTAATAAAAGTAATACCTTGATTGATTTTGCCTCATTATTAGTTAAAGGTAGAATTTCCACCACACTCCCAAGTCTGAGAGATACAGTACCAGTCAAAAGTTTGGACACAGGTTTTTTCCTCATTCCAGGTTTTTTTTCTTTATTTTTACTATTTTCTACATTGTAAAATAATAGTGAAGACATCAAAACTATGAAATAACACATGGAATCATGTAGTAACTAAAAAAGTGTTAAACAAATCAAAATATATTTTATATTTGAGATTCTCCAAATTAGCTACCCTTTGCCTTGATGACAGCTTTGCACACTTTTGGCATTCTCTCAGGTAGTCACCTGGAATGCATTTCAATTAACAGGTGTGCCTTGTTAAAAGTTCATTTGTGGAATTTCTTTCCTTAATGCGTTTGAGCCAATCAGTTGTGTTGTGACCAGGTAAGGGTGATATACAGAATAACACTTTTTTTGGTTAATACATACCTCACAGGTGGACTCCAATCAAGTTGTACAAACATCTCAAGGATGATCAATGGAAACAGGATGCACCTGAGCTCAATTTCGAGTCTCATAGTGTTGTGTATTGATATTCTGGTTATGTCCGTTTAGGGCACCTGTAACCCCTCTTGCTTACCTACACTGAAATGCTTGGAATGTTCTTACTGTGAAACGCATTAAACAATGCCCACGTTAATTTCTACTTCCGTCTCATGTCCTGTCCTTATATCAGTTGTATAAGTAATACAGTGTGCTATATAACAAAACTGGCAACGAGGAAGAAACGTTCTCACGTTTATGCTCATTATCTTCGGCAGAAAGTCTGAGTTAAATTCGTTATTTTTTTTCGCTGTAGAAGACGCAAACAACGTGGAGCTAGCCAGTCGAGTGACGCTAGCTAGCTTTTGATGTCACAGCAACGAGACCCTCGAGGGATAGGAAGAGTTTCGCTGCGGGAGAAAGTGAAGTCCGCTTGAGTTAAAAAAAAAAAAAAATGGGTCTGGGAGTAAGGGACCGTCTGAAAAGTGTGAGAAAGAAAAATAAACCAAAAATGTCTGCATTGGTTGAAAATATAGGAACATTTGATGAATCTGTGGAACAATGGAGTTCTTACACAGAACGTTTTGAGTACATTGTGTTGGCAAATGGAATTAAAGCAGAAGTCGTGCCAACATTTTTGACTGTTATGGGAGGAAAAACAATCAATCTACTGCGCAGCCTAGTAATGCCTGAAAATCCTGGTGATAAATTATATGATGAAATTGTGGCTACCTTAAAAGGACATTATTCTCCCAAACCACTGATAATCGCAGAGATTCAGGTTTCATAAGAGAAATCAAGAGGGGGAATCAATCTCACAGTTTGTGGCTGTATTGAAACAGATATCTGAACACTGTGAATTTGGGCGATCACCGCGTGACACTATACGTGATAGGTTAGTGTGTGGCATGCGCAGCGAGGCAATTCAGAAACGCCTTTTGACTGAGAGGAACTTAACATTGCAGAGAGCAATAGAAGTGAGTACGTCAATGGAAATGGCAAATAAAGACGCACAACAGCTAAGTGCATCGACCCAAGTGCATAAGGTGTCTACGGAGTTAAACAACAAGGTAGTAGGTGGGAAGCCATGCTATCGCTGTGGGAAACCAGGTCACCAAGCAGAGGAGTGTTGGTGCAAAGACTTAGACTGCAGAAGTTGTGGAAAAAAGGGTCACATCGAACGTGCATGTAAAAACAAAAAGACACAATCAAACAAAAGTACTGAACAAAGGAAAAGCGACTTCAGGGGGTACAAAAAGAAAGTTCATAAAATGGAGCACACAGAGAATGAACAAAGTGATACCCTGTCTGAAGGGGAAGAATCTTTGCATGTTTTGTCCATTTCAGACAATGGACACGGATACTGGGTGACACCGCTACTGGATGGAAATGCAGTACGGATGCAAGTGGACACTGGAGCAGCCATATCTTTGCTGTCTGAGGCTGTATACAAGGAGAAACTACATCACCTCACACTACAGCCCACAAAGATGACGCTGAAAACATACACCGGTGAGATTGTTCCAGTGAGCGGAAGCGTGATTGTTACAGTGGAGCTCAACAAATAGAAGGTAAAGCTACCACTCTACATTGTGAAAGGCAACCATCCAGCATTGCTAGGACGCACATGGCTGGAAAAGATCAAACTAAACTGGCAGGAAATTCACATGGTTGCAAAAGAGGACACAAACCTACAAGGAATATTGAGTAAACACGGATGTGTTCAAAGGAGAACTTGGCAGTATGAAGGACATAACAGTTAAACTGACCTTGAAACCAGACAGCAAGCCAAAAAGCTTCAAAGCTAGACCCGTCCCATACGCCATAAAACCAAAAGTTGAAATTGAGCTAAACAGACTAGCGGAGAGTGGAGTATTGTATCCAGTGAATGTTAGTGAATGGGCTACACCTGTTGTTGCAGTCATAAAAAAAGATTGATCACTCAGACTCTGTGGTGATTTCAAAGTCACAATTAACCCAGTCTTGACTGCTGAAAAATATCCACTACCCCTCATTGACAACCTCTTCTCTGGTTTAGCTGGATGACAAAAATTCAGTAAGATAGGCCTGACATAAGTCTATCTACAGATGCATGTGGACCAAGAGTCACAAGAACTGTTGACCATAGTGACTCACAAAGGACTGTGCAGGTACCGGAGGCTTCCTTTTGGAATCACCTCAGCTCCGGCCTTGTTTTAGAGAGCTATGGACCAGATACTGAGCGGGCTCACTGGGGTCCAATGTTACCTCGATGATCTACTCATCACCGGCAAAGATGAGCAGGAGCACCTGAGAAACCTGAACGCTACACTACAGAGATTGGAGGAGTACGGTCTGAGGGTCCGGAAGGACAAATGCGAGTTTTTCTGATCCTCTGTTGAGTACCTGGGCCACGTCATCGACAGTTCGGGGCTCCACATGGCGCCATCGAAGGTGAAGGCCGTTGTGGAAGCTCCA
Organism: Salvelinus namaycush; assembly: GCF_016432855.1. NCBI lineage: Eukaryota > Metazoa > Chordata > Actinopteri > Salmoniformes > Salmonidae > Salvelinus > Salvelinus namaycush. Next base: position 16,259,234 of record NC_052335.1, on the reverse strand, counting down.
TCCCCACAGAATGTGAGTCAGCTGAGATCATTCTTAGGACAACTGACATTCTACTCAAAGTTTGTGCCAAACCTAGCTAACTTGTTAAAGCCACTGCATGAACTTTTGAACAAAACCCAACAGTGGAAGTGGACAGACAGATGTGAGGAGGCCTTCAAGAAAGTGAAAACAGCCTTAGCTCAGTCAGAGGCCCTAACCCACTTCAACCCCAACTTGCCATTACAGTTGGCATGTGATGCATCGCCTTACGGCGTTGGTGCGGTTGTCTCACACATCATTCCATCAGGTGAAGAAAGGCCAATTGCTTTCGCATCACGGACCTTACGTAAAACCGAGAGCAATTATGCACAGATAGAGAGTGAAGCACTCGCCATTATGCTTGGAGTTAAGACATTTCATCAGTTTCTGTTTGGCCAACGATTCACACTGCTGACGAACCATAGAACCCTCACCTCCATCTTTGGTCCCCACACCAGCATTCCGTCGCTTGCAGCCAGCCGCATGCAGCCAGCCGCATGCAGCGATGGGCATTATTGTTATCTGCTCACCAGTACGATATCAAGTACAGAAAGTCTGAGCAGCACTGCAATGCAGACGGCCTCTCAAGGCTTTCCTTACCTGTTGCACACACTGAGCACTCCCAGGCTGAAATCTTCTACTTCAAGGAAGTGACGAACGCTCCATTTACATTTGTCCAAGTGAAAAAGTTCACCCACACTGATCCAGTGATGTCTGAGGTCGTGGATATTGTCACTCGTGGAAAAGGAGAGATGTCAGACAGTCTACAACCTTACCTAGTGAGGAAATGAGCTCACAGTTCAGTTTGGATGCTTGCTATGCGGTTTTCGAGTCATCATACCGCCGCTGAGAAGGCAGGTGCTTGAAGAGCTCCATTCAGGGCACTGTGGCATGGTGCGAATGAAGGAGATTGCACGCAGCTACTTTTGGTGGCCAGGTTTGACGCAGCTATCGATGACAAGGTCAAGTCATGTTCTGCTTGTCAAAAGATGAGTGTAGCGCCACTACACCCATGGGACTTCCCAGTGGAGCCTTGGCAGCATGTCCACATAGATTATGCAGGCCCACTGGAGGATCGTATGTTCTTAGTTGTAGTTGACGCACACAGCAAATGGCCTGAGGTCACATTGATGAAGAGCACCTCAGCGGAGAGAACCATCGAAGAGCTACGGTCAATCTTCAGTCACTTTGGCTTGCCAATGCAACTCGTTAGCGATAATGGCCCCCAACTGGTGTCTGAAGAGTTCCGGTCATTCATGGAAGCAAATGGAATTCAGCACATCAAGTCAGCACCGTATCACCCGGCCTTGCTGAGCGGTTTGTCGAAACGATGACGCAAGCTTTAAAAACATCACAAGGTAAGGGCTCCCTCAATATGCGCCTAAAACACCTTCCTGTTAACCTACAGAAACACAGACAGCTTCGCATGCGACTCGACCTCCTGAGACCTCCAAAGACTAAACAGGTTGTACAGACACAACTGAGAGCACAGGCAGAGAGACGGAGCAAAGCAAAAGACAGAAGCTTCATAGTTGGAGAGAGAGTTCTTGCTCGGAACTACTGCAAAGGTCCAAAGTGGATAACAGCCACAGTGGTTGCACAAACAGGGCCTGTGCCCTACACAGTTCACATACCGGAAAACATCATCTGGAGGAAACATGTGGATCAACTGTTGCCAGGAACCAACCTCAGAGATGACTCCTGTCAAGTGACAAACCAAGATCAGCTACTGGAGACCTACCATGACTACGAGCCTGAACATCCACTGCAGCAACATACAAATGTGGAACGTGCTCCAGACTCACCTGAACCAGCCAGAGTGCCTACTCAGGGTACTGTTGCACCCCAGTCTGGGCATACACCATCACCACTCAGACTCAGAGACAATGTGACTGTAGACTCACCTGTACGTCGTCATTACCCTGCAAGAGAAAGACGACCCCCTGACAGGTTGACTATTTAGTTCAGACTAACCTCCGACATTGGGGCAGAATACACCCCAGGGTTAAGTCTGGGAACTGAGGCAGTCTACCCTCTTTCCCTAGTTCATAAAAGGTTATTCTGAAAAGTTCATTTATTTACATTCAGAGAATTTCTGTTAAAAAGAAAACAATAGGCAAAACAGTGAATATTTACTTTTTCCTTATGAGCCATCAAAAGTGAAGGGGGAGGAATATGTTGGGTATTGATATTCTAGTTTTGTCCCTTTAGGGCACCTGTAACCCCCCCTTGCTTACCTACATTGAAATGCTTGGAATGTTCTTCCTGTGAAACGCATTAAACAATGCCCACGTTAATTTATACGTCTCATGTCCTGTCCTTATATTAGTTGTATAAGTAATACAGTGTGCTATACAACACATAGCAAAGGGTCTGAATACTTATGTAAATAAGGTATTTCTGTTTTTAATTTTTATTACTTTGAAAACATTTCTAAAAACCTGTCTGCTGCTTTATCATTATGGGATATTGTGTGTAGATTGATGAGGGGGGAAAAATAACTTAATCCATTTTAGAATAAGGCTGTAACGTAACAAAATGTGGAAAAAGGGAAGGGGTCTGAATACTTTCGGAATTCACTGTATGTATTATATTTATCTATGTTTATAAATGAAATATTATCTACTCGAGAAATGTGACATTATAGTATTCAGACGTAGCCTTCAAACGTCAATGGAAAAGGTGAACCATCTGTTCTACCATTAACTGCGCTTTGGATTGGGTCAAATAGAGCAAAATACTTGAAATAGCTTATCAATTTACTACTGTGAAGTGGGTCCAATTAAATGAGAGATGGGACGAATGGTCTTCCTAATTTGTTGTAGGTTATTTAGCTAATATGAAACCATCACAGTCAGTAAAGGTGAGGAATTTATTCTGCAATGATGATGGAAATGAAATACATCATAGGAAATAGATGTCTATTTCAAATTATTTTTTAAATACAACCATAAAATAAATAGACTTTTGCTCTTCTCGCTAACTGCAAATGATTGGGTCTTGTTATTATATTTAGCTACCTGTTCTTTTGTTATGAATAAGTGGCATCATATATTCCCCATTTGCACAAGGCTACTAATAGGCTACGTTTGCCTTCTTGCAATGCAATAGTTCAACCACTAGAGACCATGCATATGCATGGTCGAAAGATTGTGGGAGGATAAGCACATTCTCACATCAAGTTCAGTTTTTACAATCTCCAACTTTTGCGTGAAAACCAGCGCACGCATGTTTTGGGGGAAGATTTTGTGCCTAAACAACGTTTATAAATGAGGTCCCTGGTGTTGGAGAGGGGCCTGAGAGATTATGGGCCTGAGAGATGATGTCTATAAACTATTCCCATCAGTAGGTGGCAGTATAGCGGGGGAGGCCTGAGAGATGATGTCAGCAGTTAGATCCTCCCCGTTCATGGGAAAGAATTTATGAAAAAACAGTAGAGGGATTCGTTCATTGGTCGTAAAATGAAATCTCCACCTACACGGGGCACCGGGCCATGCTAAACGAACTCGCTCAGTGCTTGATTTATCTGAGAGGGGTGTAACCTATCCCATAAACATACTCACCAGCTCGACGCATATTTGGGTTATCAGCGCGCGCATGACTTCAGGTAAGTTACAACTTTTACCTTTAATCTACTGTTTAGGCCTACTTTAATAATTGCATTATTGTGTCGTCCAATAGTTGATAGATATCAGAAGAAGAGAAAAATGGTAGCCTGGTTGCAGTCTCAGTTCAGCCATTACCAGAACTTTTAGATAACGTTCCACTCCTTACTACTCCTGTGCCAACACAAGTGTCAATTGTGGAATGTTCGCTAAAAAGACTGGTACCCAGACTATTGTTTTGGGGTCGTATGTCGACTATAACAAATTAGACCGTAAATTATAGACGTGAATGGTTACATTGCAAAGACTACTTTACGCATTGACGCACCAGACTTGAACAATTGCTGTCATCTTGGAGTCTATTAACACCTCACAGTTCTTTGGATGGCAACTTTATAAAATGTCCCAGAATTGCAGCCTCTAGAGAAGTACATTTAAAGGGGGAATCTGGGATTGGTAGGCCAACATCCAATTTCTGATTCTTGAAAAATATAATGAATACATGCCTCACGAGCTTATGTCTAACTAACCCTATCATAACCCAACATGTAAGCTTGTTTAACTCAATTGTTTGCAAACAATGTAATTGTAAACTAACACTGTATAGCTTCAAATCTCTCAGATGATCAGTCCTTGTTCCATTAGATGGTCAGTCCTTGTTCCATCAATGGTTACATTTCTCGAGCCCCATCACTCAGCTGCAGTGGTGGAAGAAGTACTCAATTGTCATACTTGAGTAAAAGTAAAGATATGTTAATATAAAATGACTCAAGTAAAACTGAGTCACCCAGTAAAATATTACTTGAGTAGAAGTCTAAAAGTATTTGGTTTAAAATATACTTAAGTATCAAAAGTAAAAGTATAAACCATTTAAAATTCCTTATATTAAGAAAACCAGAAGGCACCATTTAAAAAAAAAAAAATTTAATCGACAGATAGCCAGGGGCACACTCCAACCCTCAGACATAATTTACAAACGAAGCATGTGTTTAGTGAGTCCGCCAGATCAGAGGCAGTAGGGATGACCACGGATGTTCTCTTGATAAGTGTGTGAATTGGACCATTTTCCTGTCAAAATGTAACAAGTACTTTTGGGTGTCAGAGAAAATGTATGGAGTAAAAAGTACATTATTGTCTTTATATACTTTACTATATAAATAGTAAAGTAAATCACAGAAACCCCCAAAAACTTAAGTACTTTACACCACTGCTCAGCTGTTTACCTAAAAAGTGTCAGGATACACCTTTCTGCTTACATGATAAGAGTCCTGCCACATCAAATAAATTGAGGCCCTAATTAAATTGCCCAATGCTCTCATCCCACTGGGTACAGACATCAGTTCAACGTCTATTTTTCATTTACATTTGGTTGAGTTGTCACCTAACGTGAATTCAATGTGAAATCAATGAAAAATATCACCATGTCATTGGATTTAGGTTAAGTTGAGTTAAAAAATATAAAATGCTCTTACATTGATGGCTTTTTGCAAATCCAATCAGTTTTCCAAGTAGATTCGATGTCATCACATTGATTCTTTTGGTTGAAATTACATGGAAACAACATTTACTGATTCAACCCGCACAGTGGGATTGGTGTACACACTTGAGGATAGAAGTGATTCATTCATATAAAACAAACAGCCCTATGTGAGCATTGTGACTACAGACTAGAGTAAGAATGTGTACTCAGCACATAAATATGGGATTTTCATTATCAGGTTGGGACAGAACCAATGGACTATGGACCTTTCAGTGTAAACAGACAGATACATGTGAATTCTCTATAGCCAATGATGTCTCACCTGAAGGGGATACTCCAAGTCTGAGAGATACAGTACCAGTCAAAGGTTTGGACACACGTACTCATTCCATTTTTTAAAAATATATATTTTTAAACTATTTTATACATTGTAAAATAATAGTGAAGACATCAAAACTATGAAATAACACATATGGAGTCATGTAGTAACCAAAAAAGTGTTAATCAAATAAAAATATATTTGAGATTTTCCAAAGTAGCCACCCTTTGCCTTGATGACAGCTTTGCACACTCTTGGCATTCTCTCAACCAGCTTCATGAGGTAGTCACCTGGAATGCATTTCAATTAACAGGTGTGCCTTAAGTTAATTTGTGGAATTTCTTTCTTTAATGCGTTTGAGCCAATCAGTTGTGTTGTGACAAGGTAGGGGTGGTATACAGAAGATAGCCCTATTTGGTCAAATACCAAGTCCCTATTATGGAAAGAACAGCTCAAATAAGCAAAGAGAAACGACAGTCCCTCATTACTTTAAGACATGAAGTTCAGTCAATTCTTTGAGTGCAGCTGCAAAAACCATCAAGTGCTATGATGAAACTGGCTCTCATGAGGACCGCCACAGGAAAGGAAGACCCAGAGTTACCTCTGCTGCAGAGGATAAGTTCATGAGAGTTACCAGCCTCAGAAATTGCAGCCCAAATAAATGCTTCACAGAGTTGAAGTAACAGACACATATCAACATCAACTGTTCAGGAGGAGACTGTGTGAAGTAGGCCTTCATGGTTGAATTGCTGCAAAGAAACCACTACTAAATGACACCAATAAGAAGAAGAAACCTGCTTGTGCCAAGAATCACGAGCAATGGACATTAGACCGGTGAAATCTGTCCTTTGGTCTGATGAGTCCAAATTTGAGATTTTTTTATCCAACCGCTGTATCTTTCTGAGACGCGGAGTAGGTGAATGGATGATCTCTGCATGTGTGGTTCCCACCGTGAAGCATGGAAGAGGAGGTGGTGGATGTAGGGGTGCTCTGCTTGGTGACACTGTCTGTGATTTATTTAGACTTTTGGTTTGCGCTTAGTGGGACTATCATTTGTATTTCAACAGGCCAATGACCCTAAACACATCTCCAGGCTGTGTAAGGGCTATTTGACCAAGAAGGAGAGTGATGGTGCTGCATCAGATGACCTAGCCACCACAATCACCCAACCTCAACACATTTGAGATAGTTTTGGATGACTTGGAAAAGCAGCCAACAAGTGCTCAGCATATGTGGGAACTCCTTTCAGACTGTTGAAACACACTCCAGCTGAAGCTGGTTGAGAGAATGCCTAGGGTGTACAAAGCTGTTATCAAGGCAAAGGGTGGCTACTTTGAAGAATCTAAAATATATTTTGATTTGTTGAACACTTTATTGGTTACTGTAATACTGTAAACTCAGCAAAAAAGAAACGTCCTCTCACTGTCAACTGCGTTTATTTTCAGCAAACTTAACATGTGTAAATATTTGTATGAACATAACAAGATTCAATAACTGGGACATAAACTGAACAAGTTCCACAGAGATGTGACTAGCAGAAATTGAATAATGTGTCCCTTAACAAAGGGGGGGTCAAAATCAAAAGTAACAGTCAGTATCTAGTGTGGCCACCAGCTGCATTAAGTACTACAGTGCATCTCCTCCTCATGGACTGCACAAGATTTGCCAGTTCTTGCTCTGAGATGTTACCCCACTGTTCCACCAAGGCACCTGCAAGTTTCCGGACATTTCTGGGGGCAATAGCCCTAGCCCTCACCCTCCGATCCAACAGGTCCCAGATGTGCTCAACCGGATTGAGATCTGAGCTCTTCGCTGGCCATGGCAGAACACTGACATTCCTGTCTTGCAGGAAATCACGCACAGAACGAGCAGTATGGCTGATGGCTTGTCATGCTGCAGGGTCATGTCAGGATGAGCGAGCAGGAAGGGTACCACATGAGGGAGGAGGATGTCTTCCCTGTAACGCACAGCGTTCAGATTGCCTGCAATGACAACAAGCTCAGTCCGATGATGCTGTGACACACCGCCCCAGACCATGACGGACCCTCCACCTCCAAATTGATCCTGCTTCAGAGTACAGGCCTCGGGGTAACGCTCATTCCTTCGACGATAAACGCGAATCTGACCATCACCCCTGGTGAGACAAAACCGAGACTCGTCAGTGAAGAGCATTTTTTGCCAGTCCTGTCTGGTCCAGCGACGGGGGGTTTGTGCCCATAGGTGACATTGTTGCCAGGGATGTCTGGTGAGGACCTGCATTACAACAGGCCTACAAGCCCTCAGTCCTCCTCTCTCAGGCTATTGCGAACAGTCTGAGCACTGATGGAGGGATTGTGCGTTCCTGGTGTAACTCGGGCAGTTGTTGTTGCCATCCTGTACCTGTCCCGCAGGTGTGATGTTCGGATGTACCGATCCTGTGCAGGTGTTGTTATATGTTGTCTGCCACTGCGAGAACGATCAGCTGTCCGTCCTGTCTCCCTGTAGCGCTGTCTTAGGCTTCTCACAGTACGGACATTGCAATTTATTGCCCTGGCCACATCTGCAGTCCTCATGCCTCCTTGCAGCATGCCTAACGCAGTTCACGCAGATGAGCAGGGACCCTGGGCATCTTTCTTTTGGTGTTTTACAGAGTCAGTAGAAAGGCAACTTTAGTGTCCTAAGTTTCATAACTGTGACCTTAATTTCCTACCGTCTGTAAGCTGTTAGTGTCTTAACAACCGTTCCACAGGTGCATGTTCATTAATTGTTTATGGTTCACTGAACAAGCATGGGGAACAGTGTTTAAACCCTTTACAATGAAGATCTGTGAAGTTATTTGGATTGTCTTTGAAAGATGGTCCTGAAAAAGGGACGTTTCTTTTTTTGCTGAGTTTACATGATTCCATGTGTGTTATTTCATAGTTTTGATATCTTCACTATTATTCTACAATGTAGAAAATAGTAAAAATAAAGAAAAACCCTTGAATGAGTAGGTTTGTCCAAACTTTTGACTGGTACTGTACATCCAATGAATTGATGTACTGTAGCCCTGTGATGGAATAACAATAATTTTAAATAATTTGCATTATTTTCTACTTTTTGCCAGGGGGATGATGAGGAACCTTATACTGCTGACTATCTTTGGAGAATACCTGCAGGTGATGAAATGCACCCCAAAATGCCCAATATATGGCTCTATAGCAGCTTGCACCAGCCAGTCTCTATATCAGGTCCCTGCGCTGCCTCCATACATTGCCATTTTGTATATGAGGGATAACTACATCAGTGAGATCAATGAGACATCCTTCTCTGGGCTTGAAAGGTTAAAGGAACTGGATCTCAGTTGGCAACGAGTCAATGGGCTTATTATAAGAACTAACACCTTTCAAAGGCTGGAAAACTTGGCAGTGCTTTATTTAGGGTATAACACAGGTTTACAAATTGAGCCAGATGCGTTTGTGGGACTGTCCAACCTGAGAGCTCTCTCTCTATATAGGTGTGACCTGACTGAATCTATTTACAGGGTGACTATCTCAGGCCCCTGGTTTCCTTGGAAACACTAGATCTGTATGGTAACCAGGTGAAAAGAATCCAGCCTGCTCTGTTCTTTGTGAACATTACAGATTTCCAAGAGCTAAACGTTGCCCTAAACCGGATGGAAAGCATATGTGAGGAAGATTTGATTGGCTTTCAAGGCAAACACTTTCGGCTCCTCAAGTTGAGCAGCCTCTATCTATATAGCATGACTCAGTATGGCTTTGACTGGAACGATGCGGAAATCCTTTTCGGAACATGTCCATGGAGACACTTGACTTATCTTCCAATGGATTCGATGTGGACAAGGCAAAATTGTTTTTCAATGCAATCCAAGGGACCAAAATCCACCATCTTATTCTGGAACACAGCACCATGGGGAAATCATTTGGTTTCAGCAACGTGAAAGACCCAGACAGGCAAACATTTGAGGGCCTCAAGAATAGTAGTGTCAAGATTCTAGATTTGTCCAAATGCTTTATATTTACATTGCAATATGCAGTATTCAGTCCGCTGAGAGAGGTAGAGTACATAACAATAGCCCAAAACAAAATTAACCAGATTGACAGGGGAGGCGTTTTTTGGTCTTCAAAATGTACAAAAGCTCAACCTGTCACACAATCTTATAGGGGAAATCTATTCTTACACGTTTGACAATCTACCCAATATTTTAGAACTTGATTTATCTTACAACCATATTGGTGCATTGGGATATCAAGGCATTTAAAGGACTTCCAAACCTACAAGTTCTGGATCTTACAGGAAACTCTATTCGGGAACTAGGTACATATGGTTCCCTTGCACCACTACCAAACATCCAACTTCTTCGTTTGGCTGATAATAAGATTACGTCCTTAGAGGGCCTCTCTGTCTTTGCTAATAATACGATCATACTTAACGTTCAAAACAACAGGTTAACTAATTTAGAGGATGTATACACAGTTTTAACTAAATTAATGCACATTGAGTTTCTCTGGTATGGTAACAACTTCATAAAGTGGTGCACCCTTAACAATAATATTTCAGTGCCAGCTGTGAACTCTCTGAAGCTGCTTGAGCTAAGGAACATCGCCTTTGCAGATGATATGGGGCACGGGGAGAGTGTATGCATGTATTTGAAAAATCTTGGCAAGCTTTTAAGTCTGGATTTAAGCTTTAAACTCCCTGCAGGCTCTCCCAGATGGTATATTTAAAGGCCTCATCTCTCTGGAAGAGATGGATCTTCACTTCAACTCACTCACATACCTCAAAGCAGACATTTTCCCAGAGAGGTCTCAAAACAGTTGACCTCTCTTACAATTTCCTGGCCTCTCCTGACCCCAGCGACTTTCCATTCTCTCAGCTGGATCAACCTGTATAGGAATCAATTCCACTGTGACTGCGGTCTGGAGGACTTTCTGACGTGGCTGAAAGGGACTAACGTGACTTTTCCTGACCCTGGCGTGAATGAATTCAGCTGTGGAGTTTCCTTCAGATCTCCATGGCATCAGCCTGTTGAATTACAGCTCAGTCATATCGTGTGAGGAGGATGACGGAGAGGCTGGTTCAGGAGCTGAGGCTCTCGCTCTTCATCGGCTGCACAGCGCTCATCATCCTGATCATGGTCGGAACAATCGTTTTTGCTCGTCTCCGTGGATTCCTCTTCAAAGTTTACAAAAGGTGACCGCCAGGATCCTTGAGGGCCCTAGGAGGGATCTTTCTGCTGGTGGGCCTCGGTACGATGCTTACTTATGCTTCAGCAACAACGACTACAAGTGGGTAGAAACCGCCCTGTTGAACAGACTAGACTCTCAGTTCGCAGAGCGAAACGTCCTCCGCTGCTTGCTTCGAGGTCAGAGACTTCATCCCAGGTGAAGATCACCTGTTCAATATCAGGGACGCCATATGGGGGAGCAGGAAGACAGTTTGTATCGTGTCTAAAGAGTTCCTCAAGGACGGCTGGTGCCTAGAGGCCTTACCCTGGCTCAGAGCAGGATGCTGGAGGAGCTCAGAGATGTTCTCATCATGGTGGTTGTGGGGAAGTCCCCCATTACAGACTGATGAAACATGAAGGCATTAGGACCTTTGCCCAGAAGAGGGATTACCTGCAGTGGCCGGAGGACACACAGGATATTCAATGGTTCTATGAGAAGCTCATGTCCAAGATTCTTAAGGACAAAAAGAACACCGCCAAGCTAACAATGGGGATATCACACTTGTAAATATGACAGTTGGAACTTAATGTTGTTGACTCATTTTTCCACAGCCTGTATGCTTAAGTGGAAATCTTATTTAACTGTACTGTGAATTCGTACATCATTCATTTTTATTTTGTCTTGTATGGCATTAAGAACTTTTACCATGTTGATTACAGGCAAAATGGAGAGGGTCCCTCGGTCTTTTGGCATAGCTGTTTTTTGACCACTAGGTGGCAGTCAACCTTTATTTCACTAATATTGGAACTGTGTGAAACGTTACCTTCTGTATAAATCAAATTTAATTGGTCTCACACATATTTATCAGATGTTATTGTGGGTGCAGCGAAATGCTTGTATTTTTTTGAGTTTTTTTTATGACAGAAATAACACCAAAAGAAATACTGCGAAGTTGCTTTGGCGCCAGAAGCAGAGCTGCCATGTCTGTCGGCGCCATCTATGATTATTGTGTGTTTTGCAGTGTGTACAATGCAAAGTTCTCGTGGTTTACATTTACACGTTGTAATATAACTAATGTAAGGATTTTGGTACTTTTAATAAAACATTCCAACTTCTCTACTAAACTCGAATAATAATTGTGAACTTTTTCTGAGGATTTGAAAAATGACTGAATCTTATATCATCCCTGCTTCCTCAATATAGAGTCTATGTCTGAAACCAGTATGCCACCAGGTAGAGTAAAACTTCTCTGCTGTAAGGAGGAGCGGAGAATAACATCATCCTCTCCCAGAAGTCACTGGGCACAGATGTCAGTTCAATGTCTATTCCAAGTTGGTTCAGCGTATTTCATTGAAATGACGTGGGAAACAACGTTGATTCAACCACTGTGTGCCACAGTGGGAGTGTTTAAGACTCCTTTATGGAAACCTTGCTTGACCTGTGTTAATTAACAACAGCACACATTTAGACATCTACTGTTATTGGAAAGGTTTTTGAATGTACATTTAAACTAGGCCTACCATATAACAACCATTTCAGTTTTGTAACTATCTCATATTTTCATTTAAAACTCAAAGTACTACACCATGTTTCAGTAAGAGGAATGGATCTCTGATGGAGATAATGTAAAAGCGTAGCCCTTAATGATCATGTGATTTTCTCGTATAACTATGAGAAGATAGAAAGCACAGTGCGGTTCTACAAAAACTAACTTAAACCACAAATCATGAGACAAAAGTGCTTCTGTACAGGTGTTAGGATCTTAATTTGACCTATATTGTCACAGCAAAATAATGCTGCATCTACAAGATTTGAATGTTTAGTCCATAATGTTACTTGATCGGTGGTTAGACCATTAGTTAGCTGGGCAAAACTAGGTTACATTAAAAGTGCAATACTATTAATATTTTTGTGAATCTATGTAAATTGCGAAGCTCATCTGCATTCTCTGCAGTGCAGGGAAATTCTCAGCAACAAGAGTGATCAAAATAAGTTTTCTGTACTTGTTGACTGTTTTTGCAGTCAGGTACTGGTTAGCCTACCCAACCCAGGCTAGAGGCCATGTGGTAGGAAAGGAGTTGATGGAGCACCTGCAGTCAACTTCTCTGATTTGCCATCTTTCCTCGGAGAGAAAGACAGGCCCCTGAGTGGCTATCAAGAGCATGGAGTTTTAATGGAGCATAACTGCTTTTCCCATCTATCCCTGGGGCTCCGGCTGTGAGTGTTTGGTTACGGCATCAGCCTTCAGATTCCACACAGGGAAGAGAGGACCTATTTCACAACTGACCCTTTGGAAACAGGTGTTTTCTGCACTTGGACACGCTGGAGTGACCTTGCCAGCGTGGGGAGAGCATAGGGATAAGGGAGGATATTATGTCTGTCTCCATCACCTGTTTTTCCAGCCATATCTCCCCTACAGTTTGAAGTTCCACATTATTCAAGTTATCTCCTCTGGTAATTGCTTCTTATAAGATTGCAGGAGTAGCCAATGTTATGAAAATACTGAGTGAACCTGTGATACCAGGATGTTTATATAAGCTATGTAAGGTGAACTTCAGGATACGGCTGTGCCACAGACTCCTTTTAATGTGCTGTGCACGATGAAATACTAAGTTAAATTTTACTCAACTCATGGCAATATGGCATACCACTCACTCATCATTCTCTGCCTAATTTACAGTACACTCACTAGAGGCTAGCCCTTTATGATAGAGTAGATTGAAGACCTTCTTCCTTAGATATACAGGAGCAGTTTCCCCGAGTACAATTTTCTCACTTAAAGATCAGATTGGCAGAATGCTTCCGTTAACCATCTGAGATAAGTCTGTCACTTTGTGCCATGTGTATTTCTTGTAGTTCTCCCTGTAGTGAGTGTTCACGCAAAAGGAAGATGTGTATCATTATGATGAAGTTTATGGTTCATACCCCTATTTGTGATTCGGACCAACGGGAAGAAGGAGAGGGCGTTGCCTTTATTCAAAGGTAGGCTGTATTCAGTCTATTTTCCTATGACTGTATGGCTACAATTTGTTTTTCCCTTTATGGAGTTATTATGGGTAGTGATTCTAATTTGATTTTGTCATTTGAAATGGTTTTATTTTTAAGCAGTAGTGTTTTTGTGTGTTTTTTACACGTTACTCACATTGTGAGTCAAAATGGGGGAACGGTGATATATAGGAGTGTATCGAGTAATACTTGAAGGAGTTCTGTTCTGTTTCGATACAAATCTCACCAGATTGGGTCTGCTGGATTGCTGGGATTCTCCTGATGGGTTAGAGGTCTAACTTTCTGATCCTGTGACACTGCGATGAAGTTTGACAGTGTGATTGGGAGTATAAGCCATTTTGGAGAAAGAAAATTCAACTGAATGTGTTGTTATTCTCTTTGACATGTGTTTTAGAGATTTGTATTAAAAATAATTAGTAAAAGTAATTTGTCATAGTCGATGCTTGTCTGGATTTCCTGAATCAGAAGTGAACTGAACTAAACTGTTGTTCTGATCTGTCCTCTCGAGGTTATCGTTGAGGGTGACTACGGCCGGTTTCTTAATGCATGTAGGGGATAATTTGAACCACGAGAAACGGCGGTGGAACCTCAAAACCCCCTCTAACCAGCTGAAGAAGAGCGACAAAGGCGTTCAACTCCGGCCATGTCCAAACCACATCTACGCGAGACTGAGTCCGAGCCAGCTACCATTGTACAGCATCCTATCAAAGCTATCAATTGCTTTTCTCTCATGCTTTTTTCTCTCAGGAGTGTGACATGGACGTGTACGCAGTGGAGTACGCATGGATATGAGATGATCCGTTCTCAAACTTCCTCTCATGTTGCTGGTTATGCTGGTTGGCAAATGGTCAAGATCTAAATGGGGGGTAAAGGTGGGGGCGGCCCAGGTGAGACATTGAAATTGGGATGTTACATGGGCCATCCACTTGAACTATGATAGATTTCTGAGAAGGCTATGAAGAGACGCCAGAAGCAATTGAGTGCCTGAAGGGGGGGTTGTCTCCACTGTGCCCCAGAATTGATTTAGGCTTGTCTTTAATTTGGGGTATCAAGTGATTGTAGAGGTCTACACACTGCTAAATGTATAGTCATTTAGATTAAGAATGCATTGGATACTGATCTGTGGATTATAACCATGATCAGAAAGTTGAATACTATAATTATGGGTAATTATACCTGTATGTTAATATAAATTACATTCTCCCAGTGTCAATTGTGTGCTAAATTGAGGGTTTTTAACTTAAAGTACTGGGACAAATGTGAATCACTAGAAGCATATTTCATTTTAATTTTGGGTTTGGATAATTAATTGGGTTTTGATTATGATTTGGAAACATGAATGATTTTAAAAAAAACTAGGCAACTTGATTTGAGTATGTTCTTAGTATGTTGATAACTGTATGAGTGAAGCCAATTAATGTATTATGGATTGATTGTTTCAATTGATGTTATGCTAATTGTGACATGGGTAAAGAAGTTGTGTACTAAAGTTGTTGACACTATTCTCAGCATGCCCTGGTGAATGGAGAGGGTGAACTCTGATCCTGAGAGGATGAAACTGATCCTAATCTATTGACCTTGTTAGGGTTCTTATTTTCAGAGTAATAACTGACGCTTAACCAAGTTTAATTCTTCCCAAAGGGTCGCTACAGCTTCATTCAGTCATCACATGTTTCCACCACCACAAGTGTGTGTACGTGTGTGTGTGTGTGTGTATATATATATATATACTCCAATTTAGACACTCCACCTTCTCTCCAATCCTTACATATTTTATGGTTCGACAGGAAGACGAAGTGATAGAGTAATAAACCGTTCTGTCTCCCTTAAGGTGACCTGACCTGACCTCAACCACCTTGATGTCTAATCCAAAGCTCTTCACCTGTATCACCTATAGCACTCCTGTGACTTCCTCCCGTCCAGCCAGCACATTCCAAAGCCATCTGTCTCCTACAGATAACCATTAACTCTGATGTAACAACCACAACCACTATCACCCCTCAGATACTATAGTATTACTTCTGATCTATCATGTCTCTAGTATAGCCATGTTAAAAGTTTACCCAGAATCCAACAACCTATATCTATTACTAAAATAAATGTTTTATGATATTGATCCAAATCTTGAGCAGTGCCCAAATTGATCTGATTTGTAAACATTGTCTTAAGAGGGGTAACTGCAGATGGTGTTTTAAAGGGAAGACGTGGTCCCAGAGTCAATGGTCATTTCCTACATATTATTTGATGTGAAGAAGACTGTGCTGATGGCAGAAAAAGGGATTAAACTCAGTAACCCAAAGGAGGTTATTTACCATGTATGGCAGTGCCTAACACCAGAAGGGGTTTTTATCTTTTATTCTTTTCATTTTATTGTTAATTTTTGTTTTTTTTTAACGCTGGAAGGGTTTAACTGAAGGTTTTATAAGAAACTGTTTTTTTAAGGGGGGAATGTGAGGGCATTTTGAAGTTAAACCTTACTAATGCTTGTGTACTAAAACATGTCTTTAAGCCTAGGCATTGGGTTTGAGTTAGTTTATATGACAAACTCATATAGGATAGGAAAGTGTGTGTGCGCATTAAAAGAGGCCTGTTCTGATTGTTTGTGTGTGTAGAATGACCCCATGATGTCCAGGCGCTCAGCCAAAGACAGAAATGAACTGGTTCCTCTTAGCTTAACTGGAGACAGGGCAAAGTGTTATATTCTGCACACCAGTGATAGAGCTGTTGTTCTGTTTGTTTGGAGCCTGTTTCTGGGGGAAAGATTCATGTTTTTGTGTGTGTGTGTGTGTGTGTGTGAGACGAGTATGGCCATACATCATCTGGGCGGAAAGTAAAAGGCGCTTGCTTGCCCAACTTGGGGGATCCGTTGAGCAACTGTTAGAGGAAGTATGTCTGGAGTGACTTCCTGTCATTCTGGCCCCTGTTGTCCTCACTCAGTTGCGACAGACTGAGGCAACCTTTTCACCCAGTTATCTCCCCTCACACACACATACATACATAGGGTCACATGTTTTGCAGATGCTTGCATGGGGTAGCTTGACTATATAAAAGCTCCTGTAATCTTTGTACAGGAGGCTCTCATCCTTCTCACCTGCGTGGCTGGGGCGACCAGCCACCTTATTATAATACATTTTTAATAAAAGTAATACCTTGATTGATTTTGCCTCATTATTAGTTAAAGGTAGAATTTCCACCACACTCCCAAGTCTGAGAGATACAGTACCAGTCAAAAGTTTGGACACAGGTTTTTTCCTCATTCCAGGTTTTTTTTCTTTATTTTTACTATTTTCTACATTGTAAAATAATAGTGAAGACATCAAAACTATGAAATAACACATGGAATCATGTAGTAACTAAAAAAGTGTTAAACAAATCAAAATATATTTTATATTTGAGATTCTCCAAATTAGCTACCCTTTGCCTTGATGACAGCTTTGCACACTTTTGGCATTCTCTCAGGTAGTCACCTGGAATGCATTTCAATTAACAGGTGTGCCTTGTTAAAAGTTCATTTGTGGAATTTCTTTCCTTAATGCGTTTGAGCCAATCAGTTGTGTTGTGACCAGGTAAGGGTGATATACAGAATAACACTTTTTTTGGTTAATACATACCTCACAGGTGGACTCCAATCAAGTTGTACAAACATCTCAAGGATGATCAATGGAAACAGGATGCACCTGAGCTCAATTTCGAGTCTCATAGTGTTGTGTATTGATATTCTGGTTATGTCCGTTTAGGGCACCTGTAACCCCTCTTGCTTACCTACACTGAAATGCTTGGAATGTTCTTACTGTGAAACGCATTAAACAATGCCCACGTTAATTTCTACTTCCGTCTCATGTCCTGTCCTTATATCAGTTGTATAAGTAATACAGTGTGCTATATAACAAAACTGGCAACGAGGAAGAAACGTTCTCACGTTTATGCTCATTATCTTCGGCAGAAAGTCTGAGTTAAATTCGTTATTTTTTTTCGCTGTAGAAGACGCAAACAACGTGGAGCTAGCCAGTCGAGTGACGCTAGCTAGCTTTTGATGTCACAGCAACGAGACCCTCGAGGGATAGGAAGAGTTTCGCTGCGGGAGAAAGTGAAGTCCGCTTGAGTTAAAAAAAAAAAAAAATGGGTCTGGGAGTAAGGAGACCGTCTGAAAAGTGTGAGAAAGAAAAATAAACCAAAAATGTCTGCATTGGTTGAAAATATAGGAACATTTGATGAATCTGTGGAACAATGGAGTTCTTACACAGAACGTTTTGAGTACATTGTGTTGGCAAATGGAATTAAAGCAGAAGTCGTGCCAACATTTTTGACTGTTATGGGAGGAGGAAAAACAATCAATCTACTGCGCAGCCTAGTAATGCCTGAAAATCCTGGTGATAAATTATATGATGAAATTGTGGCTACCTTAAAAGGACATTATTCTCCCAAACCACTGATAATCGCAGAGATTCAGGTTTCATAAGAGAAATCAAGAGGGGGAATCAATCTCACAGTTTGTGGCTGTATTGAAACAGATATCTGAACACTGTGAATTTGGGCGATCACCGCGTGACACTATACGTGATAGGTTAGTGTGTGGCATGCGCAGCGAGGCAATTCAGAAACGCCTTTTGACTGAGAGGAACTTAACATTGCAGAGAGCAATAGAAGTGAGTACGTCAATGGAAATGGCAAATAAAGACGCACAACAGCTAAGTGCATCGACCCAAGTGCATAAGGTGTCTACGGAGTTAAACAACAAGGTAGTAGGTGGGAAGCCATGCTATCGCTGTGGGAAACCAGGTCACCAAGCAGAGGAGTGTTGGTGCAAAGACTTAGACTGCAGAAGTTGTGGAAAAAAGGGTCACATCGAACGTGCATGTAAAAACAAAAAGACACAATCAAACAAAAGTACTGAACAAAGGAAAAGCGACTTCAGGGGGTACAAAAAGAAAGTTCATAAAATGGAGCACACAGAGAATGAACAAAGTGATACCCTGTCTGAAGGGGAAGAATCTTTGCATGTTTTGTCCATTTCAGACAATGGACACGGATACTGGGTGACACCGCTACTGGATGGAAATGCAGTACGGATGCAAGTGGACACTGGAGCAGCCATATCTTTGCTGTCTGAGGCTGTATACAAGGAGAAACTACATCACCTCACACTACAGCCCACAAAGATGACGCTGAAAACATACACCGGTGAGATTGTTCCAGTGAGCGGAAGCGTGATTGTTACAGTGGAGCTCAACAAATAGAAGGTAAAGCTACCACTCTACATTGTGAAAGGCAACCATCCAGCATTGCTAGGACGCACATGGCTGGAAAAGATCAAACTAAACTGGCAGGAAATTCACATGGTTGCAAAAGAGGACACAAACCTACAAGGAATATTGAGTAAACACGGATGTGTTCAAAGGAGAACTTGGCAGTATGAAGGACATAACAGTTAAACTGACCTTGAAACCAGACAGCAAGCCAAAAAGCTTCAAAGCTAGACCCGTCCCATACGCCATAAAACCAAAAGTTGAAATTGAGCTAAACAGACTAGCGGAGAGAGTGGAGTATTGTATCCAGTGAATGTTAGTGAATGGGCTACACCTGTTGTTGCAGTCATAAAAAAAGATTGATCACTCAGACTCTGTGGTGATTTCAAAGTCACAATTAACCCAGTCTTGACTGCTGAAAAATATCCACTACCCCTCATTGACAACCTCTTCTCTGGTTTAGCTGGATGACAAAAATTCAGTAAGATAGGCCTGACATAAGTCTATCTACAGATGCATGTGGACCAAGAGTCACAAGAACTGTTGACCATAGTGACTCACAAAGGACTGTGCAGGTACCGGAGGCTTCCTTTTGGAATCACCTCAGCTCCGGCCTTGTTTTAGAGAGCTATGGACCAGATACTGAGCGGGCTCACTGGGGTCCAATGTTACCTCGATGATCTACTCATCACCGGCAAAGATGAGCAGGAGCACCTGAGAAACCTGAACGCTACAACAGAGATTGGAGGAGTACGGTCTGAGGGTCCGGAAGGACAAATGCGAGTTTTTCTGATCCTCTGTTGAGTACCTGGGCCACGTCATCGACAGTTCGGGGCTCCACATGGCGCCATCGAAGGTGAAGGCCGTTGTGGAAGCTCCATCCCCACAGAATGTGAGTCAGCTGAGATCATTCTTAGGACAACTGACATTCTACTCAAAGTTTGTGCCAAACCTAGCTAACTTGTTAAAGCCACTGCATGAACTTTTGAACAAAACCCAACAGTGGAAGTGGACAGACAGATGTGAGGAGGCCTTCAAGAAAGTGAAAACAGCCTTAGCTCAGTCAGAGGCCCTAACCCACTTCAACCCCAACTTGCCATTACAGTTGGCATGTGATGCATCGCCTTACGGCGTTGGTGCGGTTGTCTCACACATCATTCCATCAGGTGAAGAAAGGCCAATTGCTTTCGCATCACGGACCTTACGTAAAACCGAGAGCAATTATGCACAGATAGAGAGTGAAGCACTCGCCATTATGCTTGGAGTTAAGACATTTCATCAGTTTCTGTTTGGCCAACGATTCACACTGCTGACGAACCATAGAACCCTCACCTCCATCTTTGGTCCCCACACCAGCATTCCGTCGCTTGCAGCCAGCCGCATGCAGCCAGCCGCATGCAGCGATGGGCATTATTGTTATCTGCTCACCAGTACGATATCAAGTACAGAAAGTCTGAGCAGCACTGCAATGCAGACGGCCTCTCAAGGCTTTCCTTACCTGTTGCACACACTGAGCACTCCCAGGCTGAAATCTTCTACTTCAAGGAAGTGACGAACGCTCCATTTACATTTGTCCAAGTGAAAAAGTTCACCCACACTGATCCAGTGATGTCTGAGGTCGTGGATATTGTCACTCGTGGAAAAGGAGAGATGTCAGACAGTCTACAACCTTACCTAGTGAGGAAATGAGCTCACAGTTCAGTTTGGATGCTTGCTATGCGGTTTTCGAGTCATCATACCGCCGCTGAGAAGGCAGGTGCTTGAAGAGCTCCATTCAGGGCACTGTGGCATGGTGCGAATGAAGGAGATTGCACGCAGCTACTTTTGGTGGCCAGGTTTGACGCAGCTATCGATGACAAGGTCAAGTCATGTTCTGCTTGTCAAAAGATGAGTGTAGCGCCACTACACCCATGGGACTTCCCAGTGGAGCCTTGGCAGCATGTCCACATAGATTATGCAGGCCCACTGGAGGATCGTATGTTCTTAGTTGTAGTTGACGCACACAGCAAATGGCCTGAGGTCACATTGATGAAGAGCACCTCAGCGGAGAGAACCATCGAAGAGCTACGGTCAATCTTCAGTCACTTTGGCTTGCCAATGCAACTCGTTAGCGATAATGGCCCCCAACTGGTGTCTGAAGAGTTCCGGTCATTCATGGAAGCAAATGGAATTCAGCACATCAAGTCAGCACCGTATCACCCGGCCTTGCTGAGCGGTTTGTCGAAACGATGACGCAAGCTTTAAAAACATCACAAGGTAAGGGCTCCCTCAATATGCGCCTAAAACACCTTCCTGTTAACCTACAGAAACACAGACAGCTTCGCATGCGACTCGACCTCCTGAGACCTCCAAAGACTAAACAGGTTGTACAGACACAACTGAGAGCACAGGCAGAGAGACGGAGCAAAGCAAAAGACAGAAGCTTCATAGTTGGAGAGAGAGTTCTTGCTCGGAACTACTGCAAAGGTCCAAAGTGGATAACAGCCACAGTGGTTGCACAAACAGGGCCTGTGCCCTACACAGTTCACATACCGGAAAACATCATCTGGAGGAGGAAACATGTGGATCAACTGTTGCCAGGAACCAACCTCAGAGATGACTCCTGTCAAGTGACAAACCAAGATCAGCTACTGGAGACCTACCATGACTACGAGCCTGAACATCCACTGCAGCAACATACAAATGTGGAACGTGCTCCAGACTCACCTGAACCAGCCAGAGTGCCTACTCAGGGTACTGTTGCACCCCAGTCTGGGCATACACCATCACCACTCAGACTCAGAGACAATGTGACTGTAGACTCACCTGTACGTCGTCATTACCCTGCAAGAGAAAGACGACCCCCTGACAGGTTGACTATTTAGTTCAGACTAACCTCCGACATTGGGGCAGAATACACCCCAGGGTTAAGTCTGGGAACTGAGGCAGTCTACCCTCTTTCCCTAGTTCATAAAAGGTTATTCTGAAAAGTTCATTTATTTACATTCAGAGAATTTCTGTTAAAAAGAAAACAATAGGCAAAACAGTGAATATTTACTTTTTCCTTATGAGCCATCAAAAGTGAAGGGGGAGGAATATGTTGGGTATTGATATTCTAGTTTTGTCCCTTTAGGGCACCTGTAACCCCCCCTTGCTTACCTACATTGAAATGCTTGGAATGTTCTTCCTGTGAAACGCATTAAACAATGCCCACGTTAATTTATACGTCTCATGTCCTGTCCTTATATTAGTTGTATAAGTAATACAGTGTGCTATACAACACATAGCAAAGGGTCTGAATACTTATGTAAATAAGGTATTTCTGTTTTTAATTTTTATTACTTTGAAAACATTTCTAAAAACCTGTCTGCTGCTTTATCATTATGGGATATTGTGTGTAGATTGATGAGGGGGGAAAAATAACTTAATCCATTTAGAATAAGGCTTGTAACGTAACAAAATGTGGAAAAAGGGAAGGGGTCTGAATACTTTCGGAATTCACTGTATGTATTATATTTATCTATGTTTATAAATGAAATATTATCTACTCGGAAATGTGACATTATAGTATTCAGACGTAGCCTTCAAACGTCAATGGAAAAGGTGAACCATCTGTTCTACCATTAACTGCGCTTCGGATTGGGTCAAATAGAGCAAAATACTTGAAATAGCTTATCAATTTACTACTGTGAAGTGGGTCCAATTAAATGAGAGATGGGACGAATGGTCTTCCTAATTTGTTGTAGGTTATTTAGCTAATATGAAACCATCACAGTCAGTAAAGGTGAGGAATTTATTCTGCAATGATGATGGAAATGAAATACATCATAGGAAATAGATGTCTATTTCAAATTATTTTTTAAATACAACCATAAAATAAATAGACTTTTGCTCTTCTCGCTAACTGCAAATGATTGGGTTTGTTATTATATTAGCTACCTGTTCTTTTGTTATGAATAAGTGGCATCATATATTCCCCATTTGCACAAGGCTACTAATAGGCTACGTTTGCCTTCTTGCAATGCAATAGTTCAACCACTAGAGACCATGCATATGCATGGTCGAAAGATTGTGGGGAGGATAAGCACATTCTCACATCAAGTTCAGTTTTTACAAATCTCCAAATTTTGCGTGAAAACCAGCGCACGCATGTTTTGGGGGAAGATTTTGTGCCTAAACAACGTTTATAAATGAGGTCCCTGGTGTTGGAGAGGGGCCTGAGAGATTATGGGCCTGAGAGATGATGTCTATAAACTATTCCCATCAGTAGGTGGCAGTATAGCGGGGGAGGCCTGAGAGATGATGTCAGCAGTTAGATCCTCCCCGTTCATGGGAAAGAATTTATGAAAAACAGTAGAGGGATTCGTTCATTGGTCGTAAAATGAAATCTCCACCTACACGGGGCACCGGGCCATGCTAAACGAACTCGCTCAGTGCTGATTTATCTGAGAGGGGTGTAACCTATCCCATAAACATACTCACAGCTCGACGCATATTTGGGTTATCAGCGCGCGCATGACTTCAGGTAAGTTACAACTTTTACCTTTAATCTACTGTTTAGGCCTACTTTAATAATTGCATTATTGTGTCGTCCAATAGTTGATAGATATCAGAAGAAGAGAAAAAATGGTAGCCTGGTTGCAGTCTCAGTTCAGCCATTACCAGAACTTTTAGATAACGTTCCACTCCTTACTACTCCTGTGCCAACACAAGTGTCAATTGTGGAATGTTCGCTAAAAGACTGGTACCCAGACTATTGTTTTGGGGGTCGTATGTCGACTATAACAAATTAGACCGTAAATTATAGACGTGAATGGTTACATTGCAAAGACAACTTTACGCATTGACGCACCAGACTTGAACAATTGCTGTCATCTTGGAGTCTATTAACACCTCACAGTTCTTTGGATGGCAACTTTATAAAATGTCCCAGAATTGCAGCCTCTAGAGAAGTACATTTAAAGGGGAATCTGGGATAGGTAGGCCAACATCCATTTTCTGATTCTTGAAAAATATAATGAATACATGCCTCACGAGCTTATGTCTAACTAACCCTATCATAACCCAACATGTAAGCTTGTTTAACTCAATTGTTTGCAAACAATGTAATTGTAAACTAAAACTGTAGAGCTTCAAAACTTAATTTGTTATACATTTGGTTGAGTTGTCAACTAACGTGACTTCAACGTGAAATCAACAAAAAATGTCACAATGTCATTGGATTTATGTACAAAGTTGAGTGAAATGGGGAGAATGTATGCATGTATTTGAAAATCTTGGCAAGCTTTTAAGTCTGGATTTAAGCTTTAACTCCCTGCAGGCTCTCCCAGATGGTATATTTAAAGGCCTCATCTCTCTGGAAGATGGATCTTCACTTCAACTCACTCACATACCTCAAAGCAGACATTTTCCCAGAGAGTCTCAAAACAGTTGACCTCTCTTACAATTTCCTGGCCTCTCCTGACCCAGCGACTTTCCATTCTCTCAGCTGGATTAACCTGTATAGGAATCAATTCCACTGTGACTGCGGTCTGGAGGACTTTCTGACGTGGCTGAAAGGGACTAACGTGACTTTTCCAGACCCTGGCGTGAATGAATTCAGCTGTGAGTATCCTTCAGATCTCCATGGCATCAGCCTGTGGAATTACAGCTCAGTCATATCGTGTGAGGAGGATGACGAGAGGCTGGTTCAGGAGCTGAGGCTCTCGCTCTTCATCGGCTGCACAGCGCTCATCATCCTGATCATGGTCGGAACAATCGTTTTCGCTCGTCTCCGTGGATTCCTCTTCAAAGTTTACAAAAAGGTGACCGCCAGGATCCTTGAGGGCCCTAGGAGGGATCTTTCTGCTGGTGGGCCTCGGTACGACGCTTACTTATGCCTCAGCAACAACGACTACAAGTGGGTAGAAACCGCCCTGTTGAACAGACTAGACTCTCAGTTCGCA